>NW_013668768.1:22897-42286 GCF_000517525.1 Limulus polyphemus
AAATCGTAAATAGTTCTTTCAATGAAACAGTCAACTTTAAGAATTCTGAGTAAATGAAAAAGTAAATATGAAAAAACAAAACAAGAAATATAAGAACATTAATGGAGTTTTTAATCTAGTGATGTTTGAAGAACTGTCACATATATTAGGTTTGATATTTGGGAGACCTCGATAAAACAAAACTATCCTCACTTGAGTAGCTATGATACAACATTCCAACTTGGAAATTTGTATTTGTCTGTATTGGGGTACTTCAGAGCTCAGTCTTAGAACATTTGCTCTTTTGATTTACTTCAATGACAAAGGTGAAAGAATGGTCAATAAATTTCTTATATTTTCTTATGATATTAAGGTCTTGGGTGTTGTTAGCTGTGAAGAGGATGCTGCTGCTTTACAAAAAGATTTAGATCATTTAGTGAGTTGGGCATATAAATGGTAGATGAGTTTTAATTATAATGAATCCAAGATAACATAATTTGAGTTATAAGTATAATTTGGATGGGAATAACTTAACAGTGTTATGAAAGAAAGGAATCGTGGTGTAATGGTTGATCAATCTCTTAAGCCATTCAAGCAGTGTGCTGTTGCTAGTGGTAAGGCAAATATGATTTTAGGTTGTATCTATAGAAGTATTGAATACAAGTCTAAAGAGGATATAATTTCATTGTATAGCTCACTGGCTAGGTCAAATTGGGAGTATTGTTAAAATCATAAATAATATTCAACATTAAAATTGGTACACAATTAAAAACATTTATTTAGGCCTATATATATGGCTTTTAAAAAGTTGGCGACTCTACATGTTTCGACGTTGCAACGTCATCCTCGGGAGTGAATTACAAGACAATGCTAAAGTATTTATAACTTATTAGTAGGTCATGTGACCCATATGCTATTTTACATAAATTCACGCTAAACCATTCAACGGAGATCAATCTACATTCTTGCAGAAATATTCGCCATACCTTCATCCCTATTTAATACTACACGATCTTTATTTATGTTTTATTATTTCTAAGGATTCAAGAATATTATTACCTATTCTACTTTTGGCTGAGATAATATTAAAGTTTTTTCTTGTAATACTGTGTGTTGTGTTTCCTGCACATTTTCTGCTGTGAATGATTTTGTTTTCAGATTTATTCTGGCATAGTTCTTTTCCTTGTAGTTATTTGTTTCGTTCTAGTTTTGAGTTACTACTAGTACTGTTATTGAGTACGAATAACAATATGGAAAGAATAAATCGGGGATTTGTCCAATCTATATCATAAGTGTTTTCAAGATTTATTGGGCTATCTGTGCTCTGCCCACCACGGTATAGAAACCCGGTTTCTAGTGTATTAAGTCCGCAGACATACCGCTGTGCCACTGGAGGCTTCAAGATTTCAAAAAGGTGCAAAAGTTGTGTTATGTGGTTTATTGTGTATTTCTTTCCTGTTTAAGTTACTTTATACATCTTGTATTACTTAATTATTTACAGAAATCACAGTAATTGTTAATATCTTTCAAAAAACTAAAAAGTCAATTTTGTGATTCTGGTTTAGATTTCAAAAATAATAAAAAACAAAAGTTTAATTTTACACATAAATACAATTACGGTCTTTGTTCATTCCAATTATATACTTTGTTGAATTAGAATTGGCAGAATACTCAATCCTTCAGAAATACAATATTTTGCTGAGTAGATGCTTTGATTGTATTTATATTTATAGCAGTATTGTTTTGTTTTTTCGTGTTGATCAAAATATCATATAGTCCATTTTAAAAGATGTTCATAGATGTTAAGTTGGTAAATACTCAAAGTAAACAAAATTAATCTCGAACAATAATACTTTCACTCAGATTATAAATATTTAGTTGGTCTAGCACCATTTTCTCCCATTGATAAGGTCCCAGCATGACCAGGTGGTTAGGGCGCTCGACTCGCAATTTGAGTGTCGCGGGTTCGAAACCCCGTCCCATCAAACATGCTCGCCCTTTAAGCTGTGGGGACGTTACCTAATGTGACGGCCAATCCCACTATTCGTGGGTATAAGAGTTAGCGGTGGGTGGTGATGACAAGCTGCCTTCCCTCTAGTCTTTCGTTTTTAAATTAGGGACGGCTAGCGCAGATAGCCCTCGTTTAGCTTTGGGCGAAATTCAAACCAAACACAAACCCATTGATAATTTTCTAAGATGTATTCTTAAAGTAAAGACCCCAGTGGCACAGCGGTTTCGATACCCGTGGTGGGCAGAGCACAGATAGCCCATTGTGTAGCTTTGTGCATAACTTAAAACAAACAAACAATCTTAAAGTTAGGCGAACATTTTTTAGTTTGACGAGTCGAGATTGCCCCAGTACGAAATAAAAATATAATAATCCTAATATATTTTCTATTCCCTATTCCGTAATAACCAAACATAAAAATAAATAAATAGATTCCTTTGATTTTTTTATTTCCACATCGCCATATGTTTTTAGCCCCAAAAATGTGCTCTCACTACCACCACAGTTTCTCGGATTTATGCCATCTTTTCTCGCTGTTTATCGTGGGATTAAAATGCAAAATTTTTACTAGGGTGGGAAAAAGGAAGGTGTTTTTTTAGAGAATTACGCAAAACTACGATATTAAATGTGCATCAATCTGAAATGATGGTGGACTCGTGGTTATCGATGTGTAAGGAAAACGCTTAAGAAGTCAATACAATAAATGCTCGCCTCGGAAACTATTGCCAATTGTATTGGTGACATTGTGTCCAAACTCATTAGATTTAACATCTATTGGAGGGTATAGTCATGCATGATCCGACGGCCTCCACGCGGCGATAGATTTACAACTAGATAAGCCTGCATCCAGTTCTTGGATCGCCCAATATTAAATTTGTTCACATTAAACTGTCCACACACACACACAAAGACCAAGTAGCGTGTGAATAAATAAGAGAAATGAAGGTTCAACATTTCTGTCAATATAAATTGCAGTTGGCTCCCTGCACACAGGTAGTCTATTATCTTACCATTGTTCAGTGTTGGAGAATGCTGTTTGATGTAGAGAGTTTCCTCAATCAATAATTCCAGATCAGTATTAGACTTTCAGAGGATAGAAAATTTTTATAGTATAGGTCGATGTCCTGTTTCTTCACTATGTTGGTATATAGAGAAAACACAAGGGTTACTCATTTTTTTTTTATTTTTTTTTTTTTTGCGTTTCGATGGAAATTCCCATATGCCATAGGCTCTGACTTTTAAATGGCGTTTGGTTTTACTAATATAGAAGGCCTTACAGTCTCCACACGTGTAAAGATAGACAGACCAGGTACAATAAGGAATGGGGAGGAGATCTTTAGTAGGGAAAAAGTTTTGTATGCGTGATGTGGATTTCAAAACTAATATGAAATCCACTTGAGGGCAGTAACAATAAAGTATGCATTTAAGTTGATTTTTCAAAGTTAAGCTTTGTTTAGCAGTATAGGGAAGACACGAGTATATAGTAAGTTTGGGTACAGTTGGTATCTTAATTGGATTTGTGAGTTTCTTTGTTAGAAAGGTGTTGGTAATGTTTTCTAATTCCGAAACGTTTATCTATGTCCCCTTTATGTTAATAAACAATGTTATATATCATATGTGTCGTAATCTTGTTTATTATCAAACTTCGTTTTCCTTTGAACACATCGATTGCTAATGTCCTGATTCGACGATATAGAAATGATACTCTGCGTGTATACCGTGCCTGTGAAAATTCGGACTTTAAAATTAAGAAAGTTAATCTCGAATTTCTCGATATTTGCTTCCTTACTGAATGCAAGGTCCGACACGTTATTCCTAAGTTCCTCCATTTTAAATTATCCAATCGAAACCTACAAAATTCTTCAGCTTACAAGACTTGTCAAAAGAAATTGTTGGATCAAGAACTTTGACTGAAACACCGTCAGAAGAGACAACTCACTGAAAAGTTTAACGTGGACACAGCCAATCTTCGAAACGCCGTTAATAAATTCGATTATACTCATCTACTTAACAAGTTAACCCAACACAACGACAGAACAATAGCCCGAATTGAACGTGTCCAAAATGTGAAGCTGAGTAAATTGACTAACAACTTTTCTGATAGTTTTGATCCTGATAATTTGATTGTGAACTTCACTAATATTACACTAAGTAATCAATGTAAATCCGTCCTAGCTAAAGGTCTTAATTTCTCTCTTCCTCTGCGAAAACTGAGTTATGACAATTTTCTTTATCCATTCCAACTGCTATACAGAAGCTTGAAAGACCTTCCCATGTACGATAAAGGCAATCTTGATTAATCCCATGATTTTTTTATTACTAAATTTAAAAGATCTTGCTCTGCCTACATTTTATACTTTTCATAGTAAGAGAGAACTCAACCATCTAACCCCTGACAAAACCTTAGCCTTAAAAGAATTGTCACTAAATAAAAACATCCATGTTACACTCCCTGATAAAGGAAATGCCATTGTTATTCTGAACAAAAATGACTACCTTAATAAAATACATGATATTCTGGACAATTCTACAAAATTTAAAACCTTACACAATGATCAAAAATTCAAAGGTACCTAAGAGAACCAAAGAACAAAAATATTATATCTAAAAATGCTGCTTCTTCGCTGTATCCCACCTGCTCCTATCCTGGTATGTTATATGGCCTTCCCAAAATTCACAAAACAGGTCCCCCCCCCGACCCATTATTTCCACTATAGGCATACCTAGTTATAAACTTGCTAAATTTCTTGTACCTATACTTCAGCCACTCACAAGAGAGTGATGAGGTCTCACCAAGAAAGAAGAAATAAACTAGATTAATTTGAAAAACGATTTGTGGCAATCTCGTTCAGCTGAAATATCTTCAAATCACATCTTTCTCTGGTTAATCGATTGTTGCATTATTTTGTAACAGCTGAAGTGTTTGGCATTTCTTTCAATTTGTTGATGAAATACCATGTATGGTACAAATATATACTAGGGTTTGAAGCTGAATTGAAGTGTTATTAGAATAATAACATACCATCTAACTCTTTTTCATTAGTAGATGTCTTTACAGATAGTTAAGAATGTTACTGCTGGATTCAGTGTTAAAATGATGAATGTTAAAAAAATGATAAGCAGCTAATTGCTAATCAAATTCAATATGTGTGTTAGTAAGAGTTGCATAAATGGGCAGAAAATGTGAGGAGCACATCCAACAAATGAGATATAAATGGATGTGTCCCTTGATGTAGAATGGCTAGGGCATGACAGACTGTACTAGGCTGGTCAACTCCAGTCTAAAACCAGGCAGTGTTGGGCATACAACTTCCAACCCATGGTAGAAAGAAAGTCCTCGCCATCTTCATCTCAAGTTGGGTAGAATAAGAGGAGAAAATTCCGTACCATTCAACTAAACAGGGCACATATGTGCAAATCCACAACCAACACCAGCCATTCGGGAACCTGACATCTGAATGACAGTACAAAGGGGTGTGTGCCTGTGAGGTGATTCACTTCAAATTCAAATGGACTGGATCCACTCTATACATCATCTGTCTCCGGGTGTGAACCTCATAGAGGTGGAGCACCAGGAGAAACTATGTGTGCCCTTAACAACATCATCCTCCAGATATGGCTGACCAGTCAGCTCACCAAGCAACCACAGTGCAGAAGCAAATCAAACCAGGTCTGCACTACATCAACCTCCAAGATCTACAGCACAGAGGAAGAGCACACGAGGCAAAACCTCGTGACTGTGGCAAGATGAGGAATCATGACTGAACACATGTGAGGACTTATGTTAGTTGATCCTGCTCTAATCCAAACACCACTCACTAGGAATCGACATCCAGTCAATGGTAAGATGAGGGATCCCAGCCAGAGGGGTAAACTGCAAAGTAGCAAATCTACTCTAAGACTTGTATTATACAACTGTGATTCATGTAGAGAATCTGTGTGTTCTACACCAGTAGATCACCACCACCCTACTCTCTACTGAATGGAATTGAACACATTCATGAGGTTGCCTCGATGGTACACCAACCCAGTGGTGCTAGGAACTAGTAAGTGGCAAGGACACTCATACTCCACTAGAAGAAGGGGGGAATGTGGTGGGGAACCTAGAGGAATGCTGACACTGGAGACAGTGCAATGAGTGACCATGAAATCCCTATTTTGCAAAGCAGGCCACCCCTGATTTATTCAATCAAAGCGAATCTCCATCTGCTTTACACACGAAAGTCCATGGGTTAGTATGGTCTGGAATGGGCATTGTGTTGTAGCAAAATGCCACGAGGAAACCATAGTAGCAGTCTTGTAAAACACCTCATTACCAAATGTGTGTACATGTGTGTGGCCATGGGTATACCTGATATAGGTGGGATCAGCCTCCACTCGAAGCCAACTTTGGTGTGATGTCTCATACAACCCTCGCCACCCCACCCCACACAACATCATCCTCACAGGTCCAACCCCAACGAGATGGAACACCTGGAGTAGCACATAGAAAAGTATTAATTTCTCTTTCAGTACAAACTTTGTTCACATGGGATCAAAGCTTGTACTGAAAGAGAAATTAACATTCTACTGATGACATAGTGAGTCTAGAAATTTGATGAGTACAAAAGTTGACATTTACTCTTACAATGTTAAGTATTCACTAAATCACTCAGGGAGCATCAATACTGTGCCATTGAATTTAAATACTTTAATTTTCCCTGCCTAAGTATTCAAATACAAGCACAAATACTCTAAAAGGTGTATTCAAATTCAATAGAGTACAAATACCCCATGTCTGCTCACAATTAATAATGTGAAGCATGTTTAACAGCACTGTTTCTTAATTGAACCAAAAAAACCACCCTTTATCATAGGCACTTACCAAAAATGTGTTTACATATTTCAATTGGTGTTTTAGTGATGTAATAAACTTTCATATCAATATTAGAAGTTCCTATCAGTTAGAAAATCAATCCAGAGCTGTCAGTAGCCATGCTAGATCAGTATTTTCTTCATTAATGTAAGCTTCATGAGTTGCTGTAAATAAAAACTAAATTTATTCTTTGCTTATTTATCTCAATCTTGATAACTTGCCAGATTGGTGATCTTGATAAACTGTTAGCAGTTAGAGACGAAAGTGACAGCAGAAAAATTCTGAATACATCAGTTTCATAAACATTCTTTATTGATTAACAAACAAAATATCCAGTTGACTCTATGGAAGACAAAAGAAAATAACAAAGAGAAGACAGCTGTTATTAAGCCACTTTGGTATATTACTTAAGTCACAAACAAAGTAAGGTTTTTCAAAACAATACTCAAATACAACCTTCATTGTACCTCATACAACACAAATGGTAAAAACGAAAATTACTTTATAATTCTCAAACTTCACTGCATAGTATCAACAAAATTCAAACTGGAAGGACAATTTGGAATAGCACTTGAAACAAAATTAACAAGACTTTAAAATTTTTTACCAAGCCTTAACAATGGAAAATTTATTTTAAAGCTGGTGATAGTTTTGAACAAAATCTATCAGTATAATTCACTTTTTTTTGGATTGATACTGGCATTGATTTGTACCGTAAGAAATTAATTCAAGGCTCTATAAATTTAATGTAACTTAAAAGTGTTATTGAATGTATAGTAAAATAATCACTTTACTAACAGTTGAAGAGATTCTATTTTAATTAATTTGTTTAGCCAATAACGACTAATCTGTCCAATTCATTTGATAAGTGAACTAATATAAGTACATAAAGTATTAACACTATATTGATCTTAGATGATAAAAGACTTTTCCTTCAGGTTGAACAACAATTATCTTCAGAATATTCAAAACATTAAATGTCAAATGCCTAAAACACCTGTAAGGTAACGAAGGAAAAGAAAGGTAATCTTATTACTTGAAAATTCACACAAGAGATGCAAACAAAAAATGGTAAGACCATTACTGGAGCATGTGAAATTTACTGTTTATATGCACATACATACACACACACACATTAGAAACTTATGCAAAACTCACAACAGTCATCTTAACAAAAAAACAGGTTTTCACACATGCAAGTTTGTGGATCTAAAACAGTGGCTCCCAACCATTTTATACCCCACGGACTGGCAAGATCTTTGTGAAAAGCTTACAGACTATTTGGAGTATTTAGGCCTATAGTGTTGTTTCCTAATTTAGCTTCTTCAAAAAGCTTCAGACTAAACGCTACTATCTTCACATATTTTACACTGAATTAAAAAGGAAACAATACTTCTCATCTATTCCTAACACATGTACATATTATGAATTTCACCAAAAATTTAGATTTTCATAAAACTTGTTTCTTTTCTTCTTTCTATCTTTTTTCATTAGATGCTTCTACAGACCAGCAAAAAAAACATGTCCCTGGGTTCCTAGCAGAGGACCCAGTGGTTGGGAACCACTGGTCTAAAAGATGTATGTATACACTTGGTAAGATGTTTTTCTTATTAGCTAATATCTGGTTTCATTAAGAGAAGATACAAATCTTTTAGTTACAAACACACTTACACACTCCAAAGTGCAATATTAAAATTCTAAACAAATAGCTACCATTTAAAAACAGACATTAGGTTAAAATTAAATACAGAATAAATTGAAAAATCGTGCATGTAAAAACAAAGCTTATTTTGATAAAACAACATCAATACTATTAAAACAATAAAAAAGTACTGAATTCATGTAAACTAATTATTATCACAGCTTTTAATGCCTTGATGGAATGTGAACAGATGTTATAGCAGTTCTACTCCAAAGATAAGATCAACTTATAGTTAATACTGCTGAAGTGTGTAACTCTTAAATATACAATATTGAACACTCTTTAAGTCTCATCTGTGGTTTTAAAATAGTCATTGTTAGAACTCACTTATGCCAAGAAGGAACAGTTCTCTACAAGACTAATGGAGAATCTACTTTGACTCTTTATTTATGGTAAGGTTGTGGAGATTGAATATCAATCATAGTCATGGTTCGTAGTCTATACAATCACCTAATAAATTTTATAATTACGAGACACTAACCACTAACTAGTTTTATCCTAGGTTTTGGCTGCTATTCTCCTGTCATCTTCAGTGCAATCCTGAGAAGTTTTAGTAACTAATTTATAATTATATTTGGATGACCATAAAGACTTCTAACCATAACAATAACAAGTCTTCTGTTCAGATCTTCCAAGTGAAAGATTTGTAAGGTGGCCAACATGATGAACAACCACAGAAGTGACATATAAAAACGTGTTGTACATTTCAGAACACACATGTTCCATCTTTATCACATTCCTACCATATATAAAAGACAATAATTACAAATAATAACCTGAATGTTGAATACAAATTGTAGTGCAGCCATAAACACTTGTAATGGGAATGTTGAGATTCACAGATTAATTCATAGAAACCAATTTGTTACACTGTTAGATAAACACTAAAATTCTACTTAGAATTATCTTTAAATCATCATATCAAATAAAAATTTTGTTCTGAATTCTAAAGATTGCATACTGATCTCACTTTGTCCAAGTATCATTCACTTATCACTTATAAACATGTGATAGGTACAAAGGGACATACCTACATACTGACCCCACTTTATCCATGCATAATTCATTTATAAACTTATGATAGGTGCAAAGGGACAGACCTACATACTGACCCCACTTTGTCCATAAATCATTCACTTATAAACATGTGATAGGTACAAAGGGACAGACCTACATACTGACCCTACTTTGTCCACGCATAATTCACTTATAAACTTATGATAGGTGCAAAGGGACAGACCTACATATTGTCAAAACCAAATGCCATTTAACAGTATGTATTCACAAACACATTTAAGACAGAACTGGTCACCTTTTATCATCTCTCTGTACCTCAAAGTTCTGACTACGAGCTACACGGACTTGGGTTTTCTCAAGTCTTCTTGTTAAACAAAGTCTCCCTAGCTTAAATAATCCAACTCCTGTTGTGTTAAGCTAATTTCAATTCTTTCTTAACAGTAAAATACATACATTAATTTATTCATCGTTTATTTGTTAGGGGTCTTTGCCCAAGGTCATTTATTAGTTTTTAAATATTTGACCACCCCTTGACATTTCCCTTACAAGTGTCAATAGTTGTAAAAACAAAAATCTACTCAATGTACGTTATATTATTTGTAATTACTGCTTCTTTCTGAAAATGGAATGTGTGTATTTGGAAATGTTATTATTTGTCATTTCTGTGGTTGCATTATTCATCATTAGGCTAAATGTGCTATCTAATGAATCTGTTGGCTGTGTACTTACTAGATAGCATGACTTTCTACAATCATTCCAGACTTGTAGGAAAGCTACTTTCAAGTTAAAAAAAAAAACCTTAACAGAGATTTCTTAAGGAATGTAAACTCTGTACAATTACTCCTGTGTTTTTGCAATTTAAGCTTGCAAATTATAGCCTACAGAAAAGTCTTACCTTCTTCTCCTGCCAACAACATCCATGTGACCACAAACTTGAATGCTTAAACATCACCAGAAGTTTCTCCTTACCAACAGAATGGACCCCCTGCTGTTTAAATTAAAACACAGAACCTTCTATCTAGACTTCATTCATCTATCCTCACAATGTAATACAAAGAAGACTGCCCAATACGAACTCATCCATAACATCAGGTTAAGAAGACTCAGTACTTCAGATGTTTCTACCGATCTTGATCCTGATACTCTTGTATATGTATGTGAACCCTTGCTAAAGTTCTTAACTTCTGCTTACTTCCAACCAAACTCTTGTATGCTCATCATTTTGTTTCTTTTGAACAAGCTTGCAGGAAGTTCAGGAGTTATCCTATTTACAATCCTTCCAATCATGAGCCTCTAGTCCTTAAGAATCTTAATAACAAAAATAACTCAGCTCTATCCACATTCTAAACTATAATATCTGCAAACCTACACCTGCTGTTTCCCTTGATTAATTCTCTGCTTTAAAAGAACTTATAAATAATGCTAACATTCCTACTTCCTGTCCTGTAAAAGGTAATGGAGTTGTTCTCATAGATAGAAAATATGACATGAACTCTGTCTTATCCGACTCCACCAAATTTAGACCACTTAAAACAGATGTTCTTAGCCATACACTTCAACAAGGTGAATACATCTTTAAAAATTTGAAAAAATCCAATACCATCTCTCAAATAACTTTTAATCAAATTAACCGCTGTGGCTTTAGACCCAGTATATTGTCCTCCTTACGTACACAAAACAGATCTCCCTATTAGACCTGTACTTTCCTCTGTCCAACTACGTACTCCAACCCCTAACCATCCACAACTTTATAGTTAATGACTCTTTCATTAATAAGATCCCCTCACTTCACACCCAAGTAGCTTACCTTATGGGTTTTTTTTTTACCATATAGATGGCACTGTTACAGGGTCATCCCTTGGCTAACACCTTTCTCTGCAATTATTAGCAATCATAGCTTGCCAGCTGTCCAAACAATTCACCTTAGATAGCACAGCGCTACTTTTTTAATATTTCATTCTCAGGATCATGCATCTGAAATCTTGCCACCCCAATATAAATTTTACTTGTAAGACTGATAACAGCCTTAGTCTGCCCTTCTTTGACATCCTCATAAATCATGATCAAAATGGTGTTTCTATGACTACCTATTGCAAGAGAACTTTCACTGACCTCTACATGTGCTATGACAGCTTTTCTCCTTCTAAGTACAAAGGTGATCACTTGTTAACTTCTTTACTAGAGACTACAAAATATGTTTATAATATTTGTATCTATACAACTAAACTTGTATATCTTTCTCTCAAAAAATAGGTATCTCAGACATTTTGTGAAACCATCATTAGTGATCTTTTGAATAAAAAAACACTTGACCCTCATAGAAATATTAAATGGATCTAAATGACCCTTGTGTTTATGGTAAACAGAGATTATTTCTTAAAAAACAACCAAACTTAAAAAATTAATTCAACACAATTTCAACCGAGAATTGTCTTTTAAACCATTAAATCAGACATTTATTCCATTCAAAGGACTGAATACCAACCCTACTTTGTTCATGGATCATTTACTTGTCCATTTGTGGTAGCTGCAAAGCCATTTAACTGTAAATATTCATAATAATATGTGGAATTCATATAAAACTGGCAACTCTATGATCTCTCTCTATCTCCACACCATCTCAATGATGGACTTCAAAGTTTTAGCTATGAGTCACACAAGTTTGAAACTTATGGCTAGGGACAATCCACATTGTAAATAAAATCTTCTCGACTTAACTAATAACTCAATTTCTCTTGAGTTAAGCTTGTCTTAGTTCCTTCTCATTAGCTTATGGATACATTTACCAATTTATTTATGATGGGTTTTTAAGTTTATTTAATAATTTTACAACCTTTGAGTCTCAATATTGCCCTTACAAATTTTAGGTTTGTAATGGAATTTCTATTCAACATTCAGGTTTTTTCTTTGCAATTATAGTTGTGTACTTACTATAAGAATTTACTTGGAAACAATGTGTGTGTATTCGAAAATATTTAATATTTTTTTTATTACATTTCACATTTGTGGTTCATTAATAGAGCAATATGTAATAAATAATACTGAAGAAACTAAAGTCCATAGGTGAAGTTTAATTATAATTTGCATTGTTTAGGAAGTTCATGTATGCAAGGTCAAATTCTTCCTATATCAAGATGGCACTTAGTAGCAAATTCATGTATGTAAAGATAAAATCCTCCTATACCAAGATGGCATTTATTAGCAAGTTCATGTATGTCAAGGTCGAATCCCTCCTATACCAAGATGGCACTTAGTAGCAAGTTCATGTATGTCAAGGTCAAATCCCTCCTATGCCAAGATGGCACTTATTAGCAAATTCATGTATGTCAAGGTCAAATCCCTCCTATGCCAAGATGGCACTTAGTAGCAAGTTCATGTATGTCAAGGTCAAATCCCTCCTATGCCGAGATTGGTGTTGAACTAAAGCTTTATTGCCGCAAGTAGATGAGAATATTTACACATACTCCCTGGATGGAATGCCATTCCGTCACAGGTTAACCTTCCAGTTAAGAACTACTACCCATCATACAGCTGGGTAGACTAAAACAACTGGGATAAAGTGTTTAAATTGTCATTAGCAAGTCTCAAACATAAAACCATTCTCCCATGATTCCAAAGCATGAAGCCAATGAGCATTGCTACCCCCAAGTTCACATATGTATGGAATATTAATAATGAACACAGGAATTATTTCACCAATGACCCCACTATTCCTTCTTAACTGCTACATAATGAATCAAACATAACTGTTTTAGGAGTTAGAAAACATGTTTTACAGTTGCTTAAATACAAAGTTAAATTCCAATAACTATTAACAATAATTATAAAACTCTGGGCTAAAAATAACTGTATTAACATCTAAAGTTAAAACATTAGTTTCCTCAATTTTCATGACCTTTAAAAGAATAAAGTTCATTATTGATGCTATTTCGTTAGTTTACATCTTTTTTTTTTGACAGTTCTTAAATTATCTGTCATTTATTATTAAACAGGATTCAGTACATTTGAATAGTTAAGAAAAAAAAGGAGGATAGAGGGAATTGGTGAGGGATTTAATGTAATAATGACTGAGAATGTTTATCTTTTTATCATATTACAAGACGTTTTTTCTCAGGTATAATTTAAAGGAAAACATAAACCTACACAATGTTCTCAAAAAGGCAAATAAATTTATAAAACTTAACAATGGAAAAAATGACACAAAACAAGATAAACCCATTTTAAAACATCCTAGTGTTGACATTAGACTTTTTAATGACTTAAAATTTCCCATTTCAGGAGTATTAAGTCTTCTGTTTTTAAATGTTATTTTCAATCAATATTAATAATACTTTCAGACAGAGATTACACACACACACACGCATACATAATAAAACACTTTTAAAATTAATGGAGAAATGGTGGGAGTATGTCCTAAATGTATTTTTCAAAAAAACTACTTAGATAAAATATTCTATCTTTTTTTTGATCACTCAGTTCATCACATGCATGTCTGACAGGTGCAAATGTTTAATACACAGTAATTTTTGTATTTCCAAAATTAAATTAACATAACTTAATAAAGCTTATACATGTTCCTCAACGAAAAAAAAATCAAAATGATTGACTATACAAAATAACACTCACTCAATAAATGGAGAGTTCATCTACAGTGAAATATAAATTAACTTCACAAAAGATAAAGTCAGTACACTGTACATAAATTCTATTTTACTGTGGCACACAATATGTGGTTAACTGTTGCAAACTTAAAGATGCCTCAAATTACTAAAATTATTTTTATAAGCACCCGAGTATTTTACACAAGTATTTGAGGAACTAATCCTCATCTTGAGAATCTACTACTTTTTCAAGTTAGTTTACTATGATTAAATCAAACTTTTGAGTTGTGGATATAATGTTGAAATCAACATTAAAAATAATCAGTCAAAAAGCAATCTAATTAAAAATACAAAACATGAATTGGTTCTTTTCTCAACTAAACATATAAAAAAATTTGTAATGCCAATGAAAATAAAGTACACTAAATTAGTGTTATAATTTAGGTTTAATTTCTTCAGCCATTCCACCCCACCTCAGCTTGTAGGTTCCAGTTCGCCATTGAATCATAGGATCAAACAGAGCTTTCAAAAATAAAAATAGGGCTGAACTCTCACGAAACAACCATGCCACCACAAAGTCTCCTTTACTAAAGGGAAGGGAGCCATTCTGTGAAAAGAAGTTACAGAGTTAAACCAGCTTTGTTATGTTTAAAATGTTAAACAGGTCTCTTTTTATCACTACTCCATGATTATAGCTATTTTTTAATTTATCATATACTATTTCAATTCTACTTTTTGTAAGACTAATTTTTTCATATTAATTATAACTGACAACTTATCAACTCCTATTTTTCTGAACAAGTTTTGTAAATTAGTGTTTCTTGAACCAATGTTTAGCCCCTTATATAGTTTTTACATAATAATATCTTCATTGTTTTGGAATTCATCATTTAACATTTTGAGTTTGACTACTTAATCAACATTTCTATGAAACAAAATGACTTATTTATCATTAGTGGTTCTTTTTGAAGTTAGTAAGTTCTGATTAATCTCTGAATTTGAAATCTAAAAATAAGTGATAATCATAAATAAAATTCCACTCTCCAACAATAACCCTGCATAAGGGCAAATTAGAGAACAAGGCCAGGCCTCTTGTAGCAGTGAACTGTAGCTTATGTTTGGGCTTATTATCCAACATTAACCCTGCATAAGGGTAAATTAGAGAACAAGGCCAGGCCTCTTGTAGCAGTGAACTGTAGCTTATGTTTGGCTTATTATCCAACGTTAACCCTGCATAAGGGTAAATTAGAGAACAAGGCCAGGCCTCTTGTAGCAGTGAAATGTAGCTTATGTTTGGCTTATTATCCAACATTAACTCTGCATAAGGGTAAATTAGAGAACAAGGCCAGGCCTCTTGCAGCAGTGAACTGTAGCTTATGTTTGGTCTATTCTCCAACATTAACCCTATGACTACCAGATATTAATTTTTTTAGTAGGTAACGTTGCTCTTATCATATTTCATTAAAAAACAAAAACTGGTGGATGAAATAGTTTTAACATTTGACAAGAACATTCCTAAAAGCATATAGTTTCAGAAAAATAAATTTGTCTATTATTTTTTTTGCTCCTACCTTAACTGATGCCTGACGGGGATTTATAAAGGTATTTCAGCAGAGACATGTTGCCGAAAAAAAGATGTCACTTACACATGCCATCTTGTTTATATATTGTCATCATCCAGGCAACAACAAGTTAAACATATAAAAATCATTAAACCTTTCAAGTATGATTTTTAAAACACAAATAATACATAATTAACTAAAATATAAAAGTAAGATCTGACTACAATTTAACTGTCTCTCTAACTACAGCATGTGTAGGTAAGAAACCACCATACATGCTATAGTCGATCAAGCAGACGACGATATGAACCGCAGTTACATGTGCACAGTAAGGAAAACTGTGGCCAATTTCAAATTAACTTGATAGATATAGTATAAAGTGAGCTCTTTCTAACATATAACATTATATACTTTTTATTACAATATACAAATATTAATCTCATGAATTATTCACTCCTTTGCTTCAAAGAGAATTATTAATAAAAAAAAATCAAATTAGCCACTTCTTTTTAACATGTATGCATTTAATTGTATATATTTGTCCAACAGGGAATTATGGTTAAAGAACGATAAATTTATACACTTACCTGAATAATACATAGAAGAATCCAGTCAAGTAAAAACCAAAGTAAAACATGCACTAAGTACAACACAAAGCAGTCCCAGTTGAAGAGAAAATTTGTTGCCCATGCGGCAAAAATTCCCAAAAAAAGACACTCAGAAAGTGGTTCAAAAAAGATAGTGTGAGGCACCATAGCAAACCGGAGCTTTCCCCACCTGCAAAGTTAAAAAAGATAGCATGAGACTCCAGAGCTTTCCACACCTGCAAAGTTAAAAAGGTAGCATGAGAATCCAGAGCTTTCCACACATGCAAAGTGAAAAAATGTAGCATGAGAATCCAGAGCTTTCCCCACCTGCAAAGTGAAAAAAGATAACATGAGAATCCAGAGCTTTTCACACCTGCAAAGTGAAAAAATGTAGCATGAGAATCCAGAGCTTTCCACACCTGCAAAGTGAAAAAATGTAGCATGAGAATCCAGAGCTTTCCACACCTGCAAAGTTTAAAAAGGTAGCATGAGAATCCAGAGCTTTCCACACCTGCAAAGTTTAAAAAGTAGCATGAGAATCCAGAGCTTTCCACACCTGCAAAGTTAATAAGGTAGCATGAGAATCCAGAGCTTTCCACACCTGCAAAGTTTAAAAAGGTAGTATGAGAATCCAGAGCTTTCCACACCTGCAAAGTGAAAAAAGATAGCATGAGAATCCAGAGCTTTCCACACCTGCAAAGTTTAAAAAGGTAGCATGAGAATCCAGAGCTTTCCACACCTGCAAAGTTTAAAAAAACTTTACTCTCATTAGAGTTCAGATATTAAGTCCAGACTGGAGAATAGAAATCATTATACAAATTTTATGTATTTGGTATATGTTTATAAAGTTTAAACATTTCCTTATGGATCAGCAGTAACTTATGGATGTTAAATACTACAATCCAAGGTTGGATTTCTACTGGGGACAGAGCACAGATAGCTTATTGAGGAGCTTTGTGTTAAAACAAACAACTTCACTTTAACCTTTAATTTTATCTATATATCTTCCACTGTAACATCTACTTCTTATCATGGTTATAATATACCCCTCTCTAAAGTTCTCTATCAAACATTTTGTAGCATGGTTGTTATTTACCTCTCTTTAAAGTTCTCTACTTAACATTTCATAGCATGGTAATAATTTAACCCTCTTTAAATTTCTCTAACATTTCATAGCATGGTTATAATTTAACCCTCTTTAAATTTCTCTATCTAACATTTCATAGCATGGTTATAATTTACCCCTCTTTAAAGTTCTCTTACCTAACATTTCATAGCATGGTTATAATTTACCCCTCTTTAAAGTTCTCTATCTAACATTTCATAGCATGGTTATAATTTACCCCTCTTTAAAGTTCTCTATCTAACATTTCATAGCATGGTTATAATTTACCCCTCTTTAAAGTTCTCTTACCTAACATTTCATAGCATGGTTATAATTTACCCCTCTTTAAAGTTCTCTTACCTAACATTTCATAGCATGGTTGTAATTAACCCTCTTTAAAGTTCTCTATCTAACATTTCATAGCATGGTTGTAATTAACCCTCTTTAAAGTTCTCTTACCTAACATTTCATAGCATGTTTGTAATTAACCCTCTTTAAAGTTCTCTATCTAACATTTCATAGCATGGTTATGATTTACCCCTCTTTAAAGTTCTCTATCTAACATTTCATAGCATGGTTATAATTTAACCCTCTTTAAAGTTCTCTATCTAACATTTCATAGCATGGTGATAATTAACCCTCTTTAAAGTTCTCTATCTAACATTTTGTAGCATGGTTATAATTTAACCCTTCTTAAGGTTCTCTATCTAACATTTCATAGCATGGTGATAATTAACCCTCTTTAAAGTTCTCTGTCTAACATTTCATAGCATGGTTATAATTTAACCCTCTTTAAATTTCTCTATCTAACATTTCATAGCATGTTTGTAATTAACCCTCTTTAAAGTTCTCTATCTAACATTTGTAGCATGGTTATAATTTAACCCTCCTTAAGGTTCTCTATCTAACATTTCATAGCATGGTTGTAACTTACTCCTATTTACAGTTCTATATCTTACATTTCTTAACATACTTATTTATTGAATTATCTATGATACAATTTATCATATGGTCTTACTCATTTAAGCTGTGTAACATTGCACTGACATTTTCCTAATGGTGGAATTTGTAAGCTCTTAATACATGGGAGTCTCTTAACATAAATTTAATTGGTGTATTCATTTAATTATTTTAGTGTACAGTAGCCTACATTTATAACCACAACTTATTTTTACTAGCTTAGGAAGCAGGTTTTATCACTAATACTTGAACAACTTGATATTACGTACCTCGTAATCCGATTTCTAAAACCAGTGATGTCACAGTAACCTGAATTTTGCCAAGCAGGCTGTGAACTAATTCTTAACTTCCAGCCCCTGTAAACAAAGTTAATGTTAATGAATGAGATTATCATTACAAAGATCTGAAGTGCAATTTTTTCATATTCTTTTGATAATCTTATTATTGAAATTTATATAATATTTAATGTGATAAAATACCAGTTTAAAAAGTTTCATAAAACATCCTAAATTTTTACACCAAACAGTTTTCTCACCACCTGTAACAGCTGCATGTAGTTTTTGACTAGAAAGCAGATAATGTCAGAAAGTTCAAACTTTGTATCATCATAGCCATTTTACTAGCACAATGCCATCTTTAATTAAGCTAATTTTGTGAAACTGAAAAACTTTTCAAGCAGCATGTGTTGAGAGTGAATGAGGGGAGGTATAGTAGCACAGTACTAAACAGCTACAAAGTTGTTGTCTCTGCTATTAATATCTAGAAGCATGTCTGTATTGAGAGTGAATGAGTAGAGATATATGAACAACAGTTATAGTCTTCACTGCTATGTTCTGCTATGAATACTTGTAATTCTTCATCATTTGGACTTTTATTACATTCTTTGTTGCTAAGTTTTATTATGTACATTAATGATTACTGCATAATATTTCTTTTATCTTAGTTCTTTCATGTACAACTGCTGATATTTCTCTGTATTTAAGAAGCTGTAAAAATTTTCTTCATACATTTTT
>NW_013668768.1:43064-43642 GCF_000517525.1 Limulus polyphemus
GTAGATGTTATATTACACAACATTCAAGATTTGTACCATATTACAGGATATAGATGTTATATTACACAACATTCAAGATTTGTACTATATTACAGGATGTAGATGTTACATTACACAAAATTCAAGATTTGTATCATATTACAGGATATAGGTGTTATATTACACAACATTCAAGATTTGCACTATATTACAGGATATAGGTGTTATATTACATAACATTCAAGATTTGTACTACATTACAGGATATAGGTGTTATATTACACAACATTCAAGATTTGTATCATATTACAGGATATAGGTGTTATATTACACAACATTCAAGATTTGCACTATATTACAGGATATAGGTGTTATATTACACAACATTCAAGATTTGTACTATATTACAGGATATAGGTGTTATATTACATAACATTCAAGATTTGTACTATATTACAGGATATAGGTGTTATATTACACAACATTCAAGATTTGTACTATATTACAGGATATAGGTGTTATATTACACAACATTCAAGATTTGTACTATATTACAGGATATAGGTGTTATATTATACAACATTCAAGATTTGTACTAT
>NW_013668768.1:44603-47298 GCF_000517525.1 Limulus polyphemus
TTTAAGAATCGTACCATATTACAAGATATAGATGTTATATTACACAACATTCAAGATTTGTACTATATTACAGGATATAGGTGTTATATTACACAACATTCAAGATTTGTACTATATTACAGGATATAGGTGTTATATTATACAACATTCAAGATTTGTATCATATTACAGGATATAGGTGTTATATTACACAACATTCAAGATTTGTACCATATTACAGGATATAGGTGTTATATTACATAACATTCAAGATTTGTACTACATTACAGGATGTAGATGTTACATTACACAACATTCAAATTTGTACTATATTACAGGATATAGATGTTATATTACACAACATTCAAGATTTGTACTACATTACAGGATATAGGTGTTATATTACACAACATTCAAGATTTGTACTACATTACAGGGTATAGGTGTTATATTACACAACATTCAAGATTTGTACCATATTACAGGATATAGGTGTTATATTACACAATATTCAAGATTTGTACTATATTACAGGATGTAGATGCTACATTACACAAAATTCAAGATTTGTACCATATTACAGGATATAGATGTTATATTACACAACATTCAAGATTTGTACTACATTACAGGATGTAGATGTTATATTACATAAAATTGAAGATTTGTACTATATTACAGGATGCAGATGTTATATTACACAACATTCAAGATTTGTACTATATTACAGGATGTAGATGTTATATTACACAACATTCAAGATTTGTACTATATTACAGGACATAGGTGTTATATTACACAACATTCAAGATTTGTACTACATTACAGAATATAGGTGTTATATTACATAACATTCAAGATTTGTACTATATTACATGTTGTGTAATATAACACCTATATCCTTATAGTCATGGTGACTATATTCCATATTGAAGTGAAATGAAACCACATCTACCAAGTAGTTACATACACTTATATATATATATATAAGAATAGGCTGAATGCAAAGCATTCATCTTTGAGGTCACACACCTAATGATCAAATAAGAAATCTACATAAAAATAAACTGAAGGGGTGATTGAAAATATTTCATAAAAGTGATTTTTCTCTCATCATAACAGTATAAATTCTAATTATATTTTGATTGTTTTGAGTAGCATACTTGATGTCTAAAGGGCATACTATGTGATATAAATATTTTCATTTATAATTGCTATTGCCCCATATCATAAGAATTGGTACAAAAGAATATCAAATTGTGAAAATAGACAAAAATATATCTTGTTACTGGTAAGATAAATACAGGATTCAATTACAGATTCTCAAGTGCAGGATATTGTAATGAATCAGTCATAACTTTTTATCAGCTTGTAGGTAAGAAACTCAAGAAATTCTTCAGTTATTGAGCTATGACCATCATTTATAAAGATTTGTTCAATACTTTTTTTGCATCTCCCAAGTGCAGACTTTGAACCCTGGACTGCTCACACTACAAATGATAGCTCTACTGACTGAACTAAAAGGTTAACCAACTAGCAACTGTTAGTAAGGCACTTTATTAACAACTACCATACATGAAGTTTTAAAAATTCATTTTAAGTTATCATGTGTATACTTCATAGTTTAGAAACTAAGTATTCTTTAAAAGCAAGCTTTGAGAGTATATTTCTAGGAGACATTAAGATAATTAAAATTTTAATCTTTTACAAAACATATTTCAAATTTAACATCTTGTGCTTTTGAAATTTAAATGATTAAAATTTGTTTTAACAAAGTCTTTTACAAAAACACTGTAGTAATATGATTGTTCACCTCTTCCTTACCTTTTCTAATATTGCAGGAAAACCTTTCCTGTCACATGTAAAAGGCATCTGGTGTACTAACCCTGTATCATCTCTCATACAAAGAACCATATCTAACAATGTGTCTTCTTTCACTAGTAAAACAGCCCAATGGTAAGTGTTAACATTATCTTGTTTAATTATTTCAGTATCTTTCAGTTCACAATTCGATATTTCTTAAATTAGGTATTTCTTTAGTGAGATAAATAACTATAGGTTAATACAGAAACCCACAGTAGAAAGGAAGGCATCTAGAATGTTATTTCTCATTAATTTAAACACTTAATGAGCTTACATTGTCTAGGGTTTTTACTAATTCTAGTTGAAATATAAACCAATACCTCTTCCTTTTTGTAGCATTTTTTAAATCTCTACAAAACCTAATATACATAGAGAATAAAACTTCTTGGACACTCATAAAGTTTAATAGTAAACTTCCAATACTGCAAGCAGCCCACCATATATGCTTTAAACTAAAAAAACAAAGCATAAAAAAGAAAATAATATATTTAATTTTAGCTCTGTTACCAGGATCACACCAATGGTTTCTTCTAACATACTAAAAAAAACTTCAAGTATTTCCTTTTGAAATTTTAAGAAAATGTGATACTTTTATACGCTACAACAAAAAGTGTTTTAAGATAGTAATCAAAATATTTTTATAAAGATACATACACTTTCATTTAATCCAGAGTTTAGATATTTATGGTACTTTAATTCTCAATCTATTTAAGCAATCTTCCTTAGAAAAAAAAAAAGAAATTTAAAAGTAAGTTATTTCTGACACTCATAAGACACACATTATAAAATAAAAACATAGCACTCACTTCTAATACCACTATCAGAGACTAGAAACAAATCATATTGGCAGCTT
>NW_013668768.1:47405-49485 GCF_000517525.1 Limulus polyphemus
CTATCAGAGACTAGAAACAAATCATATTTGGCAGCTTCATAACCAGGCTGCTATATTGTTTATTTTTGGTATTAATCCTACTTTCATTCCTCCTATAGGGATAAAAATATGTACATATTTAATCATTTTAGCAATGTCAGTTATAAACATTGATAGTTTACACCTGTGCCAAGTAAAATGTTTTTTCTGAGTGGAAAAGTGAAAGATCATACACAAAGGTTGTAATTATGTATGCAATTATTTTCCAGCCAATTACATGGCAGTTCAAATTAAGCATTATTCATACATTCATACTCTCAACTTTGTGAACAAAAAATTGCATGGTAGACACAATACAATAAAAATATATATCAGGCATTAAATGATACATCTAGTTTAATAATTCAAAAGATCACTTAACGAAGCTTAATTTTTTTTGTATAATGCATTCAACTTAGTTTCTTGCTATTTAATAATTAAATTACTATGTCACTTTGATTCAAATAATTACTTATAGGCCCAAAATTTATTGCCTCACTAAATTGAAACAATTTCTTACTATTCTTCTTAGTCTAAACTGGCTTCAAATAAGCTTTAGATTAATAAAGACACAAGCCTGCGAATATAAACTTCATAAAAGTTGTTTTGGTTTTACTAACGGATTTGCCTTAATCCAGCTATGCAGATTTCATAAATAATACTAATTTTTTTCTATCACGTAAGGGTTTTTTTATAAATTGGAAAGAACAAAATATTCTTACTTAGATCAAATTATCATTTCATTCACCACAATGAACATTTTTTATTATTATGTTTGTTCACAACAATACAAACAAACTGAAGAAATGGGAAGAATGTTAATGTCAAATGAATATGCATCCTCATTCATTCTTTTAGTCTCAAAACTGAATCTTTCTTTCATATACTGCATTTGGATGATCTCATTTCAATGACCAGCAGTAATCAGCCATCATGCTGATGTTCCACCTTCCCTGATACCTCCTCTCCATTTCCTTGATGTCTTAATGAAACTTTTCCCCTTGCTCTTCACCGATGACACCGAGAATTTCAGGGAAATAATCAATATGGTAGTGTAAGAAATGAACTTTCAAGCTCACATTACAACCCAACTCTTTGAATTTACTGAGCACGTTATAGACAATATTTCTGTAATTTGAGTCCTTGTTGTTTCCTATAAATTTGTCAATAACATCTTAACACAAAAAGCATGGAAAATTTTTTTAACTGGTTTGTTGACCCAATAATATACAAAGGACTTTTAGTTATCCACAAAGTAGCCAACCACAGTTTTTGTATTTGACCTTATTTAGAAGATTTTCATACATTTCATTCAAGTGAACCGAACCAGCAATAGGAACAGATGCACATATGTTACCATTGTGAAGAAGAACATCTTTTAGACTTCTTTTGGAGGAATCAATGAACTATCACCACTCAATTGGTTCATAGACTGCAGCTCCAAGCATTGGTATTAATTCAGAAATATTGTTGCAATAAACCAGTGAACCTTCTTGTAAAAAGTATGGTATAAACCCTTCCTCATGATTTCTGTACCAGTAAAATGATGTCCCTGGAGAAAGTAAATTCTTAGCTTGGAGTCTGGACCTCAAAATATCTGAAGAATCCTATGAAAGGGCCAAATCTCTCACCAAATCATTAAGTTCACCTTGTGTGAAAAGTTGTGGTTCACCAGACGTTTTATGTTGAAAACAATCCCTATCATCATATCTATTGACATCAGATTCAGAAGAAACTGTATGAAGAATCTCCGGTGGAGTAGGTACAGGTACATCAGGCCCATGAACAACAGGTTTTACAGCAGATTGAAGGTTCGGATAAGAAATTTCCTTTTTATTTAGTATGCTGTTGTGTTGTATGTTAGATGAGCAAAAATAGAAGTCATCTCCGTGTTTCTAGGCTCACCAGACCATCAGAATTCCAAATGGCAAAGACTTTTTTCTTACCTTTAGTCCACTGTCTCAACTCTTCAACACAAATGGTACAAACTTTGTGTGGAGACCATGATTTGTCTTGGTCCCCAAGTTTTATTCTAAAATACATGTAATAGGCTTTTTTTGAC
>NW_013668768.1:49919-54534 GCF_000517525.1 Limulus polyphemus
TTTCTTACCTTTAGTCCACTGTCTCAACTCTTCAACACAAATGGTACAAACTTTGTGTGGAGACCATGATTTGTCTTGGTCCCCAAGTTTTATTCTAAAATACATGTAATAGGCTTTTTTTGACGATTCTGTAATGTTTTGCCTTTCTTTCTTTACAACATATTTACTACAAATATAACAGAATATGTTTGGGTCATTTAAAAAAACCTCTTGTTGCCATAGTGACAAATAAATAATATTGAAAACAAAAAAATAATGTCAAAATGTGTGCACAAACAAATACTATCCATAAATGACACACCATTTATATACTAGTGGTGTGTTTGTCGTGAGTTCTAAAACAATTGATAAGACTCTCACATTGCGATTGGTCTACAGAAATCTATACCCACTGGTTGTCAACATTTTAAGCATAAAAATATGTGACCTGATTTCAATGAAAATGATTCACTTATGTAAAAGTACAAAGAATATTTTGTGAAAAATCTGTACATGATGGAGAAAAATGGATACCATTTTCGGATTCAGTATACAAGAATTACTGTAGAACATGTAAATATTTCAAGAAGATAAAACCATCGCAGGCCTGTGAGATCAAACAATGAATTACCTGTGAATACTTTGGCATCAACATTAGGATACTTCTCCAGGAGGCGATTAACTAACATAATGCAGGAGTCACTTTCATCATGGATGCATAACAATAGTTCATACTGAAATACATAAAAAAAAACATTTCAAGATCCAGTTTCCTGCAAATAACTATAAACAACTCTTGTAAAATGTCTGCTTTAAGAACCACATCTGTTTCAAAAGCTCTTCTCTCACACAGCTCAATATTCCTAGTAGAATCCATAACATATTACATCATGATTAACAGCTCTGGAAGGAAAGCATTAACTGCACAACAGGTTTCTTATTTCCAACTGTTTTTACTACTACTTAATAACATACGTTCTGTAGCAAGAGATAAAGAAAATAGGTTCCCATGTTTTAAATTTAAAGTACTAAAAAACAAAGGGTCCACATGAAATACAAACAATTTCACTGTTGTACTTATCAATACAACACATGTCACAAATCATGGTAAAGAAGTAAACAGTCCACTTACCTGAGGATAAGTGAGAGTAAAAAAGGTCTCCAGGTTACTAAATAAGTTAGGGTCCACTCCCACCAGAGGTTTGATGATAGACACCCCTGGAAGAGGTTCTTCTGGCTGAATAAGTTGGATTTTCTTGTGCAGTTTTAGTTTACTACAAAGATATTACAAATTAGACAATGAAATGTTATAAAGTTTTTCATTACTAGTACTAAAGTCTTTTATACACCGATATGCATTACAGAAACTAAAAACAGTAACTTGTAACAGGAATGAATAAGGCCTGTCGTAGTAACAGCATCTCAACGAAGTTAAATACTGTACTACTGTATATTATACCTTTTCTATAACCATTGCTAGTATATTAATAACACCTCAACCAAGTTAACTACTTTTCAACACATTAACTAGAAAATAATTGAGCTTCATATTTCTTTGTTTTGACATCTTTTACTAAGTAGGAATAATGTATCCTTCTCAAGAAATACGGCTTCTCTGTGTTTCAATAAGGTACCGTATTACTTTCTCGAGAAATATGGCTTCACTGTGTTTCAATAAGGTACCGTATTACCTTCTCAAGAAATACGGCTTCACTGTGTTTCAATATGAACACTATTAGAGCTGATTGCTTAACTTTATCAACTGATATCACTTATTACCCATGAGTATCGATTACATTGATTAGTGGCAGATAAAACAACTGATTAATCAAAAATAATAACAAAATCAACATTTTCCATACCTGAAAATACCTCTCTAATACGATACCACAGGCTATTAGTATTACCTTGCACGAAAATAAAAAAAATCCCTATCTGTTAAAAAAAAAAGATAGGATTTTGATGAAACTTGGTGGTCGTATGTAGAATACTATTTCTCATTGTGCTGTCAAAAGTGGTCCGTGTCAAACGGACACATTTTCGTATTTTTTGAAGGCCTAATATGATAAACTGCATGGCGGAGTTAGGAGCTCTACTGAGTGCCCTCTAGTTTAGGTATGTGAATAATGTTACGACATTTTGTTAAATTCATTATTCCATGTTATACACCGGAGTAACTGTTTAATGATTGTGTGTTTATATTTCCTTTCCCTTTCACCAGATGAAAAGGAAAGTAATCTTTAACTGGTATATATAAACATTAATTGTTATGAAAATTTAGTTTTAAAAACCATATCGTAATCAAAATGATCACAGCCAATATCTTACAAAATAATACGGGAGTGAAAAACGTTTAAGATAGACACTTTTCTCGTTATAAACTTTCACATATTTATATTGAAGGTTAGCAGGAATTTTGTGGACATCCTTGACTCGACTCTACTGACTAGATACTAAAACAGGTTACAAGTCTAGTACACACACTCTTCATTTTGGGCGGCCTTCGAAGAAGAACCTCGAGATGAGTCTCGTGTTTCTCATGAAGTTTCACATTTGCGGTTGCCACGGCTACAATTGTAAGAGGCGGTAACTAACGCCAAAAACAATACTGTAGTCAATATACAACTGCCTTTAGCTGGATTCAAATCAGTACCAGTTACAGAAACAAAAATAAATACATTTTGTCAAACCAACAACCAGTTTCACGGCCCAACTACCTCGAAAATTAAAAGCGGCTCAATGTTTAGAGGAAATTAACTCGTTATATTCATTAAAATTATTTCAAAATACGAAATCCTATAACTCGAGCTCTTTCGAAAAGTAACAGCATCAGAAACAAACTGCCAAAGAAAGGTCCACCTTTCGAAAACTATCGGTTATACGGTTTTGTACTTCTATCTCTAATTGATTTTTTAACTTACCTACGTGTTTTCCTAACATCATGTATTAAATTTTTTCGCTACGGTAACGTCTTTACCTTAAATGTTTTGTTAAGTAATAATAATAATAATACAAATATATGAACTTTGGTATTAAAAAGGAGAACATGAAAAAATCAGAGCACTTTTCTCCATTGGAAGTGTAATTACAATTGTTGCTACTATATCGACAGTCAAACTTTTCTTAATATATTCAACTAAAGCTTTTCGATTACCCGCTATACTTTCCTTGCCATGTTAACAACCCTGAAACAGTTTAAAATTACAATAACACACTTTTTACTATTTGCTAAATAATGTTATGTTTATTGCATCGCGTTTTAAAACCACATACAAGCAAAATTTGTTAAAGCTTATCTAGTTAAAATTATTCATAAATAATTTTAAAAAAACACGCCTAAGTTGTCTTAAACTTACTCAAAAGAAAAATGTTGCTTCTCCGTGATTCTTTTTTTTTTTTCACGACTGGGCAGGTCTTCAAATTTTATTTCCTGTAGTTGTCCAGTGACAGGTTAGGTGATTCTCCAAGTAAAATTTGAAGATGTATAACTAACTAATCGAACATATCAAACTCACATTAAGTACAGAGAAACTGGGACAATTGACTACTTATACATTTTCTGGTCGGAACAACAAAAAAAGCTGAAAAGTAGGCTGAGCCTAGTTTTACTTCTCTTAACCTTATACAAACGCCAACTTCAACGTATCACTTTTATGTATAAAACAGCATCTTGCTATCCAAGCCGTCATCTATAATTTATAAATGGTTATATATCACCAAGTGTTTGTTTGTAATTAAGCACAAAGCTACACAATGGGCTACCTGTGCTCTGCCCACCACGGGTAATATCACCAAGTGAAAAACTGTTTAGTAACAAAACCTTGTCGAAACGTTCTACATTTGTTCCTGTCTTAGACTAGTAATAGTTTTCTTCGTTACTAATTCAACAGGGAAGGGGGGGGTGTTCTGGGGGTACATTCCCCAATAAATAAATTGGGGAGCCCGAATATCATTGCCCCTCCCTCATATTTTTTTTCTATGTAGTCAGTCGAAGTGAAAGAAAATTAAAGATATTTTCCAAATTCTAAATATTATGCTTTTAGTAATTTTTTTGTATACCTGTATAATGTGTATACTGGTTATTATCTGAAACATTACATGTAGTACACGGCAAACAATTTAATTTGTATTTTGTACGTTTTTGTATGTACAATCTTGTTCTCAATTTTCATTAGGTTACAACTGCCTCCCCCCTTACCCTGACGTTTTGTATGTTCTCTAAACTTTATTAAGTGTATAATATGTTCTCTCAAAGAAGTATTTATTGAAACGACCTCTTTTTATTTTGTAGCCTTCAATTTTGTATGGGTTAAACGGTGTATTCCTTATACAGGACGTTTTCTTAATATTTAAAAAACAAATACCAGAAAGTAGCGAAAAAACTTCCTTGATGCCACCCAACGGGTCTCTAAATTTCTAGTGTTTATAATTACAAAAACAACTTATACACACTCGCCTGATGACCTAGTTTTTGGGAGGTTGAAAAACTGATTTCCTAAGGCCTCACTGTAAACTCGTGCAACAGTCTTTCAGTTACTGTCAACTAAGGCCTCACTGTAAACTCGTGCAACAGTCTTTAAGTTACTGTCAACTAAGGCCTCACTGTAAACTCGTGCAACAGTCTTTAAGTTACTGT
>NW_013668768.1:55435-64029 GCF_000517525.1 Limulus polyphemus
AAGTACCTCTCACCTGTAAACATTTATTTCAAAAATAAGGATGTAATAAGGCCACCTAATGCTAGACATTTAAACCCTACACTAGTTAGAGCCTAAGAACAATACATTTAAGAGGGTATTATATGTAAAATGAATTTGATTAGTCTCTAACTAGTGAAATGTGTTACTTGCATTATGAACTTTATTAAGAAATGCAAAACACAGAATGTAACTGTGGATACATACATGGACATTGCCCTGAAAGGGGTAGGAGCAAGTGCGGTTTACTCCGACCTTCATGTAGTATCAACACCCACATTCACAGACGTCAAAGCACAGTCCGGAAAGGAGGAAGAGGTTCCCACGAACCTGACCCTCCTAGGTCACAAAAAACCTAAATCCCGATCCGGAGAGCGAGTGTTGTTAGCCTCCACTGGAGTTTGCTAAGATCGTTTATGCCAAACAACGAATTAATAAAAAATAAAAAAAACATTAGAAAGTAACTCTCTTTTAAAGTTGCCAATTTAACCCACGAACTTAGTCATTAAATATTCAAGTGACAGGAATGGAAGGTTGTTTATTGTCAATTTAACCCACGAACTCAGTCATTAAATATTCAAGTAACAGGAATGGAAGGTTGTTTATTGTTCAATTTAACCCACGAACTTAGTCATTAAATATTCAAGTGACAGGAATGGAAGGTTGTTTATTGTCAATTTAACCCACGAACCCAGTCATTAAATATTCAAGTAACAGGAATGGAAGGTTGTTTATTGTCAATTTAACCCACGAACCCAGTCATTAAACATTCAAGTGACAGGAATGGAAGATTGTTTATTGTTGTTCAATTTAACCCACGAACCCAGTCATTAAATATTCAAGTAACAGGAATGGAAGGTTGTTTTCGTAAACTCATGACGTGGATAAATTAATATGTAAAATATATATACGGACTGTTCTCTACTTTAAATAACTTTCCTATAATTGCGAATTGCCAGACTTCTTACCATCGGCCACCAATATACGGAATAATGTAAAATCGTTTCTCTGTGGAACACGTTTTAAATGTCTCAATGTGGATATGGACATCTTAATATCATCCGTTTGATTTCTTGTTTTTGTTTTTTGAAGAGTTTATATAAGTGGTTATAAATATATTTTCAGTTTACAAGATGTAAAAATTTACATGACTCATCTTTTTGTGTTCGCGTTTAAATTAATATCACATTCGCTATATTTATATTCTTGTCATACATTTATTATTGTTATTCTTAACTTTTTAACGCAAACCAGAGTTTTCAGCGGTGGAATAATTTATTACATCACCCAATTTTTCACACTTTTCTTCAGAATCATCGTCTGTTTTGAAACCCTAATAAATGTAGGTGTAAATGTGTTTCGTGGATGATCCAATACTTTCTAATTATTACATCAGCAGATTTCTAGACTGATTACTGAATCAACCGTTTTTCGGCTTTAAACAGAGGTTCTTACTGAAAGTCAGTTTACAAGCCTATCTGTTACAACATACATGTGATGCTACCATGGCCAAGGATTGCAAAGAGAGACTTTCGACAAGAATTATATTTAATCAGTCTGCTATAAGCCGCTAGGTGCAGAGATATAGAAAGACTGGCTGTGTGGAGCGGTGGAAGGGAAGGGGTAGGAAGAAAGCTTCCACAGCAGTTGACGGTCGTGTTCTGAAACACATGAGTCTGCAGAATTGTCGACTGTTGTCCACAGATCTCAAAAGAGCACCGCGTGTATCTTCCAGTTTAGCAAGACGGTCAAGAAGAAAAAAAAAAAAACTCCACACCAACAAGATGAGGCTCAAATGGATCAAGGAGCATGTTGAGTGGAAAGAAGCAATGTGGTGAAAAATGATATTCTCAGACGAATCAACGTTCAACCTACACTGGTCTGATGGCAAGCACTTTGTACAACGTCAATATGGAGAAGACTTTCATCCAGCATGTGTCCAGTGATATGGGGATGCATCTCTGGCCAGGGTGTGGAACACCTGCATTTTGTGAAAGACACTGTCAATGCCGATAAGTACATCAAAATCCTGGAGTTAAAATCAACAATTCGGGCTCACTTGGGTGGAGATGACCAGTGCACATCACCCTGCTCCATGCCACAGGGCTAAAAAGGTTGGTAATAGTCATGCACTCTATGGAGTAGACGTAAAGTAAAAAAGGTTTGGCTTGTTTTGAATTGCGCGCACAGTTACACGTCCCTAATTTAGCAGTGTAATACTATAGGGAAGGCAGCTAATCATCAACACCCACCGTCAACTCTTGGGCTACTCTTTTAACAACGAATAGTGTGATTGACCGTAACATTATAACGCCCCCACGGCTGAAAGAGCGAGCATGTTTGGTGTGACGGAGATTCGAACCCGCGATCCGCAGATTGCGAGTCGAGCGCCCTAACCACCTGGCCATGCCGGGCCAGTAAAAAAAGGAAATTTCACTCTACGTGTATTTGAAATATATCGTAGATTTTATGTCACTGCTTCAGATGAAGAACTATCTTCGAAGGGAGAGGATCAAGACACTATGTTGACCAGGCAACAGTCCAGATCTCAACCTTATTGAAAACTTCTGGATGGTAATGGGTAACAAAGTTCAAGAAAAGAAACCGAGAAGCACCTTGGAACTGCAGGAAGCTCTAATTCACATGTGGGTTCATGAACACATTCCTGCCTACATTCAGCCCATCGTGCACTCTATGTCACGCCCCCCAGTGGCACAGCGGTATGCCTGTGGACTTACAACGCTAGAAACCGGGTTTCGATACCCGTATTGGGCAGAGCACAGATAGCCCTTGTGTAACTTTGTGCATAATTAAAAACAAACAAACAAACTCTATGCCACGTTGATGTCAAGTAGTTATCAAGGCCAGAGGGAGAACAACCAAATATTAAAACAAGAAATAAATTGTGTGACCACTTTTCGTCAATTACATTAGTGGTATTATCTTTAAATCTAGGTTTTCTTACTTGGAGAACATTTTCATATTTGTTTATCACATGCTGTCATACGTTTGTCATGGTTTGTTTGTTAATAAAGGTGATTGTACGTGTTTGGATGACTGAAATATGAGCCAGCTTACACCACACGATGTCCATTTTTACACTAGTTCTGATATTTACACAATGTCGTAAAAATGATAATAACCAAGATAAGTTTGGAAAAAAAATTGGATGATGCAATTATGTTTTCCACTATTGTATAATTAGACATTTTTATTAGTGTAAATAAAATAACGATCTATATCTTCAGAATTTAACAATAACATTGGTTAAGTATTTCGCTATTACAGCCACGCCAGGAGCTACTGAGAATGTACAATTTCGCTGAGATACAGGTCCATATTTTACATTAACAGAAATATTCGCCATTGTTACTTTTTGTTATAACGTCATCACATGTCAGACGATACATAAGAATACACTGTTATTATTTTGAATTACATCAGCTGTTTGTTCTGTTAAAAATGTGTTAATGTTCACAAGCAGAGTGTCTATCTCCCGATAAACGCCACGTGAAATGTTGAGGGAAATAACGAATTTTTACTGGATATTGGCTGCTTCTCTCATTAAACACATTTACACCTTAGTATGCACTATGGTTCTTTAATCCTGTTGAAATACGTAGCTAAGGTATGCGGCTGTGCCTGATGGAACACTTGCATATCAACTTATACTTGATTGGCTGCAATACTACATTTTTATGTCACCATGCCAACCAAACCAAGCCTAGTTTGCATACGGTAAAAGATGTTTAATAAATTACAAACACTTTCCAAGTAAAATTATTTACTTCACAAAATAAAACAAGTAATTAAAAATGAGGAACTTTTGAGGAATTATATAGTTATATATCTTTGTGTTTGTTCCTTAATACCAGCAATAAATGACTTTATAACACCAAATTCTTGCTTTTCTTTAATTGGACACTCAACATTTTGATTTACTGCTTCTTCACAAGCGTTCCAATAAATCATAAACCGTAACTAACAGTACAAAGCTTCAATTTATTGCACTTTCAAGAGACCATTTTGGCTATTATATTTTTTGACATTGCGTTCTTTCTCCAGTCCTTTAAGGATTTTCAAGAATTAGAGGAATGTACAGTAACAGTACTTCAGCCACACTAAATTCACCACATCCAATGCTGACGATGCGTTTCCCTCCATCCAGAGCTCATCTGGGTCACAAGAAACACGGTAGTGGTTGAAACACTCCTTTTATATAGTGACAACAACTGCTGTGGTGTGGACGCCTGTTCCAAGCTGGTGAAGCATGATTATAATTAGTTATACTTTTCACAAGACACTACCCCTCAATGGCACAGCGGTATGTCTGCGGACTTACAACGCTAGAAACAGGGTTTCGATACCCGTGGTGGGCAGAGCACATATAACCCATTGTGTTGCTTTGTGCTTAATTCCTAACAAACATAAGACACTATTGTTAGGCCTATTGTAATTTTTAACATCACATTCTTGTCTTTAGCAGAGCCTACCGACAATCTGCACTTCTCCAAATTACATGATTATAATTAGTTATACTTTTCATAAGACACTATTGTTAGGCCTATTATAATTTTTAACAAACTCTAGCCTACTGACTGTCCGCGCGTATACAAATTAGATGATTATAATTAGTTACACATTTCATAAGACACTGGTGTCAGGCCTATTGTAATTTTTTAACATCACATTCTTGTCTCTAGCACAACCTACTGCCAGTCCGCACGTCTCCAAGCCACTTAGGTGATTAGATATGAATTCAAACACTGCAGTGACGCCATTTTTTGTCCGTATAGATGGGTAGAAGTACAATGTAAGAAGTCTTGTTGTGTTCGTCACCATTTGAAATTCATTCTTGATTTTGATATGTCTATTTCAAGTGTAATGATTGGACATAATTTAATAACGGCGCTAAAATTGTAGGCATAAGCAAAGATAATAGCATTAGCATATGACTAGTGCTTAGTGTGGCATATCCGGTTTATGTTCATTATGTAAACCGTATAGTTCTATAATGTGACTATTCATCACACTCATTAAGCATAACCCTTTATTCTCCTGAAGAAGAATAGTCAACTATTCAAAACCGCTCGAGTTTTGGGTATCGTTTTGAAAATATTACAACTGTTGTAGGTGATCCTGTGTGCTAACTACTTAACCTGGATTTATCTGAATTACTTGATTTTGTGTTTCAATGAAAACGACAAATAACTTCAGACAATGCTTTTTTATTCTACCCTACGTTTCGGCTTTTTCGAGGGTCTATGAACTTGCACGTTATTTGCTTTTTTCTCAATTTTTTTTTTTTTGTAGATCACCAAGTATTTGAAATCTATTCTCATCGTTTAAATGGTCATTTTTTTCCCGTAACGTTATTTCCTCATGACCACGAAACCTTCCAATTTTTCAGGTTATTTGATAATGATGGTATTATCTTTTTAAGCTTTTCTTAAAGGGCTAATTGTTCTTGGGGATGCAAGTCAGGCTTGACCTGATGAATTTTACGTCTTTGTAAAATTTTCGTTTCAACTGTCGCTCACTTGTTATCAAAAGTTGTTTATTAAGACATTTGGAAGCTGAAGAAAGTTTAGAAATGGAATTAATGTTCAAAAATATGTTAGATCAGTTCTAATGTTTAATATTCAAAATTATGTTAGATCAGTTCTAATGTTTAATATTCAAAATTATGCTAGATCAGTTCTAATGTTTAATATTCAAAATTATGTTAGATCAGTTCTAATGTTTAATGTCAAAAATTAAGTTAGATCAGTTCTGATGTTTAATGTCCAAAATTGTGTTAAATCAGTTATTACGTTAAATATCCAAAATTGTGTAAAATCAGTTATTATGTTTAATGTCAAAAATTTAGTTAGATGTTTAATGTCCAAAATTGTGTTAAATCAGTTAGTACGTTAAATATCCAAAATTGTGTAAAACCAGTTATTATGTTTAATGCGAAAAATTAAGTTAGATCAGTTCTGATGTTTAATGTCCAAAATTGTGTTAGATCAGTTCTGATGTTGTCTGTTGAATTGGTGATATTCTGTTGTTTGTAGATTTAGTTGTTTCCTGAATTTCATAGAAATCGAACAGAATATAATGTTTGTTGAAGGGAGGCTGTGTTTAAAAAAACTTGATTGGAAAGTTCAGTTGTTACTACAAAAAAGGTCCTTTAGCTAGCTGGTTCACATAGAAAGTGAAAATGGTGAAGTCATTTTCTTCTGTTATTAACATTTGTGAAGAAAGTCTCTGATTAGTTCACCGTATAATACTTCTCCATTTCTTACCCATTCTTGAGTGACATTATTTCTCTTCTTTACGTGAGATGTATGATATAATAGTCGTATTTTCACATAAATCACGAACTAATATAAAACGTGTATGGGTTGGTTATCAATACTGTCGAAAGAAGTTTCATAATAATAAAGTATGGTGCGGGCAGCGAGTATAAGAGGCTTAACCTCCCCAAATAAACCGTCCCTCACGAGGCATTATTCTTCCCTATCGTGTAACATTCACACAAGTGACAGAACAGCCAACCCACTCGTCGCCTTCGCTTGTAGCACATCAATATATATTTTCAGTACTTGTGTAATTTTGAACTAGGTCAATCAACCTTGTGAAATTAACATAAATTATTTTGAAACAATTAATTTTGATATGATACGGTTTACTTAAATATGTTTATTATACAGTGAAGCTAAGTAAAATATATTTCAGTACTTGTTATTTCAATATCTTGCCAACGTTATTTAACTACTGATTTAGTACATTCAATATTCCTCCCATGATATGCATGCATTTCATCAAGCGTACGTTAACTGTACATAGCCTAGAAGTGTTTGTCAGCAACTAGTGAAAGTGACCAAAACGTATTTATTGTCTTATCACGTCACTATGTGTGTGTACTTATAGATATATATACACAGTGCGCTCGGCCCACTAATGATTAGATCACGTACAATGTGACGTTAAACATGACCTCGGCCTACTAATGATCAGATTACGTACAACGTGACGTTAAACATGACCTCGGCCCACTAATGATTAGATCACGTACAACGTGACCTCGGCCAACTAATGATCAGATCATGTACAACGTGACAATAAACATGGCCCCGGCCCACTAATGATCAGATCATGTACAACGTGACATTAAACATGGCCTCGGCCCACTAATGATCAGATCATGTACAACGTGACGCTAAACATGGCCTCGGGCCACTAATGATCAGATCATGTACAACGTGACATTAAACATGACCTCGGACCACTAATGATCAGATCATGTACAACGTGACATTAAACATGGCCTCGGCCCACTAATGATCAGATCATGTACAACGTGACATTAAACATGGCCTCGGCCCACTAATGATCAGATCAAGTACTACGTGACATTAAACATGGCCTCGGCCTACCAATACCATCTGTTTTCCTCTCCCGTCTACAACACTATACATTTGTAATAATAAGTAGTAAAATCAAAACCTACGAAACACAGTAGTGATCTAATTATGTTACTAACAAGAAAAAGCGAAAAACATAACTAAGGTATTTGAAAATGTATCATGAATATAATGAGTAACACCAAACAATCTATGTATATTTCTTGTCGGGTTGTTTGTTTCATACAGAAAACACTATTTGCTTAGTATACACGTTATCATTTGATGCTAAAAAACAACAGTATTTTAATATCTAACTGAAGTATATGAAGATTCCAACGCCAGAGGTCTTTGCATAGCCTGGTGGTCGACTCCCAATCTGCGAATCGCGGGTTCATGTCTCATATCACCAAACATGCTCGCCCCTTTCGGCCGTAGGGGCGTTATAAGTTACAATTAATCCCAATATTCTTTGTTAAAAGTATCCCAATAGTTGGCGGTGGTTAATGTAGAGTAGTTCTATTCCATCACTTCTAAATTAGGGACGGCTAGCGTAGATAGTCCTTGAGAAGCTTTAGATGAAATTCAACAAAGAAACCCTAGCAAGATTAGAGTGAAACCATTAAGACTAACAGACTTACTATAACGGGTTCGACAAATATGCTACGAGTCTAGGAGCCAGACGAATTCTTCAGCTTTCAAGGGTTTATGTTTTAACCACTACCCAAAAAATGTCACGTTCCACCATTGAATGGTATAAATTATATTTTACTTATAAACAAATATAGACAAGAACTTCATGCACGTTAATGTCATACAAAATAACATACTCTGATGTGAAATGACAAATGATCTATCTAATGACGTATTACGTTGTTTTCTGTACAGAGAATTGTCAATTTTTCTTTAAAGTTGATTCCCAGGAGAAACATAATGGACTAGATGGGATGAATTTATAACGGCTCTTGTCGCATTCTTAGAAAACTAAAAAAAATTGTCATAGTCATGGGACTATTTTAAATTTTTTTTAAATGATATTATTGTATGTTCTTTGGTACTGCTATGTATCTGCTCGTTTGATAATTTCCGGTATAAATTCTTCCCCAGGAACTTCAGCGATACAGGTCCTTTCTTAATTAAAACTAGTTTATTCTTTCTCGATACAACTTTTTAATACACAGAATTTCC
>NW_013668768.1:64222-67667 GCF_000517525.1 Limulus polyphemus
CTTGACTCAATTATCTATCTCTTCAATCTATCTGCATATCTATCTATCGCTGACTTTATTTGCCGGGCATATATACTAAAAAAAAGGGCGACTGGCAAACACTCGGACATTTGCGAGGTTCCTCGATAAGTCATGATCCCTCTAGAAACTCCAGCGCGCATGCTCCCAACGTCGTAACAGAACATTATTTAATTAAATTAAAAATATTTAGTGAACTACTATCAGTAGTATAAAATGTAAAAAATAGGAACTGTTTAGATTAGTTAAAGTTAAATTAGGTAAGATGCGTAATAATAATAATAATATAAAAAAATTATGAGGCACATATGAAGCAGCTTGTGGGTAATGTAATTCGACAGTGTAAAGGTAAGTCTCACGTTCCCCGCGCGATTTACAACTTATAATGGCGGAATTAGTTGTCAGACCAGTTCAAACGACAATTAAATAATAAAATTTAAGCATAAATAGGTGTATACTGTTACGGGTTTAAAAGTACTTAGAATAAACAAATATATTTTCATATTACAATATGAAGTCATTCTAGAAATGAAAAAAGGGTAATTTGGATTTATTTCCTTTATGTGTGTGTGTGTGTGTTTAACCTTGTAAAGAAAATAATAGATAAAATATAGAGCTTTGCTGAAAAAAAAGGTTGAAATTTATTTAGGAGGTTTTAAAGATTATCCAAATAATATTCGAGATTTTTGAGACGAAGAAAATTATTTTTAACCTTAACATGAAAAATCACTTAACACTTGGAAATATTATCTATATTCATGAACATTTCTTTAGTAAAAATACTTCATTAAAAAATCTGATTTCTCGCGTACACAAAGCTTGTAATGTTTGCTAAAAGTCTGCCAAATTTTGTGATAATACATTTACTTTATTAAGTTATAGTGTGAAAACCATAACAGGCACAACAGGGTTACGAGGTCGGTCCTAGAGACCGAATCCGGGTTGGGAAAGTAAATAAGTTGCGAGCGAGAAACACGTGTACATACCTGTACACACCACGAAATTACAAAGCGTCGTTTGTCTCGCGTCTATTACGTGTTTACTATGTAACACGGATGAGCACACAAGCCAATCACTGATGCAAGGTATTTTCAAAATAACACATATGAACTAAGAATAATAATTACTGTCGAAAATACTAGATGTACTGTAATTATAAACGACCGCATTATCGTAAAAGATCTAAAAAGATGCCACTTATGGAAACGTTTTGATGGCTGCATGTACATGTTGTGGAAGTCTAAATCACCCGTGGAAATCACAGCATAAGCTGTACCAAAAGACCGAATGTTCAGAAAAGACCATGAAATATTACATTAACCTTTGAAGCACTATATATTCAAATATTTTCTTTAATAAGCATTATGATTTTATTGTGTGAAATTTGATGAGAATCTCTCCAGCATTCCTGCACGCACGTGTTGTGCAAAAACGCTTATGTTTTTTTTGAGACCTTTAATTCAGTATTTAGTAACCAAAATTAATGTATGTGTGTGAATAATATAACCGAATAATAAATTAGGCGCAATGCCATAATATTATTCACACAGCTAATTTAATTTAGGTTACTATATGGTGAGTTAAAAACAACAAATCATACCCCCCACAGATATTAATTAAATATACTTCACATTATAACAGACCTAATGGTATTTCTTAGGTTTGTTGACCCAAGCTGAGGCCTTGAATAGGTAAAACTGCAGCTCATAACCAATTACGGAAAGCACGAGGCCTCTACGTCACAGATGATATTTGAAATTTAAACTTTGGTGAAAAAGAAATCCGTAACATGTATACAGAATCAAAAAAAAACACAAAGTAACACTGATAGAGAGTGTGAACCTGTTGTTATGGTAACGAAGATATCGATAACTGGTGAACACCAGCGCTCGTTGCCCCATTTCCCAGATGCATAATTCCCCGAAAGGGAATCGGAGGCCGCCTGGAAGGGTTACCCATTATAACCATTCGCACCATAATACAGTAGTGTGTTGTTTGTCTGTCAGTCAGTCAGTAAACATACAAATGGCGTCACATACGGGACGATTAACGTTGTAATTTGTGCTATCAGTAAAACGTGCCATGTTATGAATCACGAGAAGAATTATGCACTCTGTGTAATACAATACAGCATGACATATGAAGTTCAAAAGCAGGAAATAAAAATATTTGTTACTCTTAATTTTGGTTTTATTTACTCTTGAAACAGAACACTTTCGGTGACCCTATATCCAATTTTATCAAAGCTAAATTTAGTTTCAACTAGATTAGTGAACTTGCAGGTTATCGATAGCTCCTAATGTAGCTGTAATAGCGAAATATTGTGACAATAAAGATACATTCTGGAGACATAGATCGTAATTTTATTTACACTAATAGAAATCTCTCGTAATAAACAAAGTTAAAAATAATAGCATACTCTAATTTTACATTGTTCTATCGTTATTTACTAAAAACCCTGTATCCTTCCAATTTAAAACATTTATAAAGATTACGGGTATCAAATAAATTCCGTAACACATCGTGTGTATGATTGTTTACACACACACACACATATATATAAACACTCTATCACATATATATGTATATAAAAAAATTAGACTGACATAAATCACCTTTAAAAGACATTAGTTTAATTTTTTGTTCCCTAGCAACGTGTCCCCCCCTAGATTGGACAGTGATAAGTTCATGGACTTACAACGATAAAATCCGGGGTTCAATTCCCTGTGATGACATAGCAAATAACTCATTGTGGCTAAACAATAATGTGGTTTCATTTTAAAATGTATAAGGAAATTCGAATCCTTTCGTTTATCAGTTGTTAATTATTTTTGTAACTTGACTTTTTTAAAAGTTAAAAAATATAAAATACAAGAAATAACTGAAAAATACATTTTTACTTCATGTCAATTTTAAATTTAAATTTATCACTTTTCAAAAAGTTTAGTTGTTTTCGGTTTTTCTTAGTTTATTATATTGAAGAATAGCCAATGATGCTACGAAACCGATTAAATAAAGTTTGATAAACGAAGAACAATTTGGTAAAAAAAAAAAAGGATTCGAGTTTTCTTACAGACACACACACATACAATAATCACACCTCGTATATAACAGTTATTGTATACTTGTATATTAGGATATTATACAGACACCATATAATATCAGCAAGTATTATTTGTATCCTGCTGTATTTTCAAGGAATTCAGGCTCGTTTGGCAGTAGTCTGTCAATAACAGATTAAAAAGTTTAATCCAAATATCTCATACAGAACTTACAAGTACTGTAATAAATTAAAAGTAAATAACAATTCTAATAGGATGAAGGATATTTTGGCCACCTAGTCAATCTATTTCTATACAAAGAAGAAATATTTGAAAGAAAAAAAAACTACCTCGTTTAACAACCGTATTTTTCGGTATATAAGACG
>NW_013668768.1:68644-73808 GCF_000517525.1 Limulus polyphemus
CAATTGAATGTGTTAATTTATAACAATAGTAGTTTTTTTCTTTTAAAAACATAACTATTTATAATGCTCCCTAAATAATAGAAAAATAAATTACAGTGAAAGCAATGAAGATTTTGTAGGTTTTGAACGAAACTAAATAACAGTAAACCTTTTTTTGGTTTACGGTATTTTGATACTTTGAGCTATTTTGTGTATAGAACAATATATACTAATTTTTAAAGTATGAAACTGAATTTTTGTTCAATAAAAAATCTTTCAAATGCAAATGTAGCTTTTCCCCCAAAAAACTTTGTCTTCAAAATAAGGGTGCGTCTTATATTCCGAAAAATACGGTACTTTTATCAGTGGAGTAAAAGATACGGTAGAACAGGAAGTAAATGAATATACCAACTTAATTTATGGTGGGTAGACATTTATATTAAAAGAACTGCAACAGAGAAAAAAAGCTACTGAATCTCTACTGGCCAAATATGTGGCTAATTCCACTCAGTTTATTGAAATGTTAAACTTGTAATTAATCATTTTGTATCATTAGAAACTGTTAACAACAAAAGCATCACTTTGAACAGGGACTCTGGTCCAGGTATTATGGAGATTAGTTAATGTAAACCGATCTTTTAATGTTGGTGGCGCCACAGGTTTGTTTGTTGTTAAACACAAAGCTACACAATGGGTTACCTGTGCTATACCCACCGTGAGTATCGAAACTCTGATCTTAGGGCACTACAGGTGATCAAGATATTGTATTATATCTTGTGCTATGTTCTATCTGTATGGGAGCATTTAAGCTAGCTTCTTATGTTAACTCGTAGCTCCAGCTAACACGAGCATGCTGTCGTTTTGATAAATCATTGTACACTTCTTAACGTTGTGGTATTTTTAGTTAACTCATGCACAGGCAACGTCTTCTCAAACCTGTCTTACAAATCTTATGTACAGGCTGATTAGCAGGACAATCCCATATTCAAAATAATAATTTCTTAAAAAATTACTTGTTCCAGTGAAAAAGAAGAGAACGGTTATATTTAGTCACGAAAAACAGGACAAAGTAGGTGTTTCAAACCTACATCATACTCATTACCTTAATCTCTTCTTTCACGAAAAACAGGACAAAGTAGGTGTTTCAAAACGACATCATACTCATTACCTTAATCTCTTCGTCACGAAAAACAGGACAAAGTAGGTGTTTCAAAACGACATCATACTCATTAACTTAATCTCTTCGTCACGAAAAACAGGACAAAGTAGATGTTTCAAAACTACATCATACTCATTACCTTAATCTCTTCTTTCACGAAAAACAGGACAAAGTAGGTGTTTGAAAACTACATCATACTCATTACCTTAATCTCTTCGTCACGAAAAACAGCACAAAGTAAGTGTTTCAAAACTACATCATACTCATTACCTTAATCTCTTCGTCACGCCTTATAGCCCACACATTTTGGAGGATCTGAAAACGACCATCAGAAATGAGAATCCTACGGTCAAAGAATACTATCCAGAACGGATGATGCTGACCGTGACTTAATTTTAGGACACACGTAATACGCTGATAAAAAATGACGCAATGAAATCTGGAATTATACGATATTTTAACTTATGCGTACGTAAGGCTAAATAGGCAAGTCAGAATCTTAGGACACAGGTATAGCCCTCCCTTATGTTTGACTAATCACCAGAGGGAAGGCAATCAGTCAACAACACTATCAATTTTGTAATGCGTAAACAGTTGAATGTGAAAAAGTTATCTGCGGCATCACGTCTCGAACCCCAGACCTTTTGGTCAATAGCCCAATATATTAACATTGGGCCACATCCGGCCATATAACGGAGTGCACATTAAACATTTTCCGTGACAGTATTGTGCCATGTGTAGATTGTCTAAAGGCACTCTGAGAACAACAAAACCTATTATTATCAACGAGAACAATAAAATCTATGATTGTATACGGGAACAACAAAATCTATGACTATATATGAGAACAATAAAACCTATTATTATCAATGAGAACAATAAAATCTATTATCATCAATAAGAACAATAAAATCTATGATTATCAATGAGACCAATAAAATCTATGATTATCAATGAGAACAATAAAATCTATGATTGTATATGAGAACAACAAAATCTATGACTGTATATGAGAACACTAAAACCTATGATTATCAATGAGAACAACAAAATCTATGACTGTATATGAGAACAATAAAACCTATGATTATCAATGAGAACAATAAAATCTATGACTGTATATGAGTATAATAAAACCTATGATTATTAATGAGAACAATATGTTATCAATGAGAATAATAAAATGTATGATTATCAATGAGAACAATAAAACCTATGATTATCAATGAGAACAACAAAATCTATGACTGTATATGAGAACAATAAAATCTATGATTATCAATGAGAACAACAAAACCTATGACTGTATATGAGAACAATAAAACCTATGATTATGAATGTGCCTTTACTGAAATTCACCTTCTCTAAAGTAAGTAGATTTTTTAAAATATAAATCTATTAAATATGAGATTATAAATCGCCTTGTATATTTAGAATATTGAATATACAGTACTTCTTGTAGTTCTAGTACTTTGTTGAAAAGTAAACCCTATATTTACAAAACAGAAATGCCTGACAGTAAGAGGCAAACGTTATAAATTTACTATTCTTAAAATGTATTTCTGATATGTACTTACCTCCTCTCACATAATTAGCTATTCTCATTCAGTGCTACCCTCTATATGCAAACAAATGTTTACGCATGCCACAAACTTTTTACTTCCCCTCCATTGGAAATGACTCATTAAAATATAACTTCCGATACGGTCCATTATCTTCTCTCACATAATTAGCCAGAACCCCACATTGAATAGGTGGAGGAAAGAAAAGAAGCATCTGAAGGACACACCTTGAGACTAAAGAATCAGATTTAAAGATCTAATTTGGGAGACCATACTACTTCTGTACCAGGTATACTCTTCACCCATCTGAAAATTGTATCGTATGTATGGGTGAAAAACAGAGAAGCACATCATCCAATTGGTGTGGGAAAAAAAAACAATGAAAGTGCCAATAACATCCTCGGAATAAGATACATCGAAGAAGGGCATAAGGGAAAGAACCATAACAATCCCAAGTAGCTCCACCATGACCCACAATACAGATGGAGTATGGTTGAGGGAGGAAGCTAAACATCCATAATACATGTGTGAGTACTTATGTTAATTGGTTCTACTCTAAATCCAAAACCCAGCCAGTGGGAACAAACAACCACATGGGGGTAGGATGAGGAATCCCAATCGAAGGGGTGAACTGCATTTTGACGTCTCACTCCTTTGGTTTACATATGCTTTATAGTGGAGGATATCACATCATCTACACCAGCAGAACACCACCGCCCTACTCTGCAATGAATGGTATTTCTGTATTGAAATTTTATGTCATTAAACCATTCAGGAGGATGCCTCCACAGTCCACCACCCCAGTGGCTTGGAACTGAAAAGTGTGAAGGACTCCCAAACTCCACTAGAAGAAAAAAAAAGGAGGGGGGTGAAATGCAGTGCAGAGTCCAGAGGAATGTCAACACCTGAGGTAGTGCAATGGGTGACCACGAAACCCTATTTTAAAAGCAGACCATACCAATTTATTAAATATAAGGCGGTGATGGGCAGCTATCCCTTTTTGCTTTACCCATGTAGTCCATGGGTGGTATGGTACAGTCCAGAACAGGCATACTTATGAAGCAATTTTATTACAAGGATCGTGTGGAACACCCCATCTCAACAATGTTCATTGCGTGCCATGGAAAATATTAAGCATGTCAACGTGGCTGAACACTGCAGATTTTAAAAATTAAAGAACACCTGGTCAGGCAACACTCGCCACAGAGTGGGATCCAAATAATGAGAATTACAATAAAAGGAAACAAGGCCCCTGACAATTTTTAAAAAATAAATATAACTTACCCAGTCTTATACTTGCATAGAAGTCTGAAAAATGGCTACAGATGGAAGACGATATCCTGAAGAAGAAGAAATGGCTACACTATACAAATAATGAGAGACAAACGTATTAAGTGTAGTCCACATGCCCAACTGAAGAACTTCCTCCAACAGATGACGAAGATGAGATGCCAGAGAAAATGTAAGGTGTCAAATTTGATGAGAAGACACCTGGAACAAAGTATGGGAGGATGACGAAAGAGAGGAATAAGCCAATCTAATAAAAAGCTGAACCCAATAGGTGAGTATGGAAGGAGAAAGATCATGAAAGATGGTTGCCAAGGGATAAAGAGGCAGAAACAAGCACCATGGATGGAAGCAATGCAGGTGATATAACATCGAAGAGCACATACAGGACATAGAAGTCTATTAAGATCAGGCCATGGATAAAAGTGGGAAATGAAAAGATAAATCGGCGAAAAGGAGTTACCCTCCCTAGCTGCCGAGGTTTTAGGTTGGAAAGAACAATCCAGATAAAGGAAATGATTTTTAGGATGATAAAGAGTACATGAAACATTGATTCAAATAAATCAGACCATCGATGTCCACAGGCTAATAGGAGAAGGAAATAAGTCTGAAGGGAAAGGTGAAACAAGGAGTACATAGAAAGTATTTCAAACAGAGGTAAAGTGGGGCAATGAAGGATCACATTAACATCCCAGTCTGGAAGGGCAGCCCGCCAAGGAGGACAATGAATCCAGAAGGAATGGACGAACAGGAAGAGTGTAAGATGTTATAGTTATAGTACGGTCGCCAATTGTCAATTAAAAGGCTTTTACTTATACACAGCGTGGTCACAAGTAAATAGACATCACATTTTCAGAATAAATGAAAATTTTCAGTCATATTCACATGAATTGATATATTTATAATTTAATTAATATCTAGTAGATCTTCCTTTCGCTTTGTGGAGTTTGTTGATACTTTGGGGCATCTTGAGAATTGTCTCATCAGTTTTAGATTGTGGGATTTTTGCCCACTCTTGCTTCAAAACTTGGAGTAAATAGCTCTTCGAAGTTGGTTTTTTGGTTGTTTCTTGACTTGCCGGTCGAATATGGCCCAAAGGTTTTCGATGGGGTTCATGTCAGGAAATGGGCTCGGCCAGGGCAACTTCTGGATACCATTTTCCTCCTGCCACTTTTGG
>NW_013668768.1:74509-75956 GCF_000517525.1 Limulus polyphemus
TGAACACAAATTAGTTACCATAAATCAGTTAAATGACGAAAAATTAGGTGTCTATTTACTAGTGACCACTCAATGTACTTCTTAATAGTATAAATATATACTGTGTTGTAGATGGGATTTGGATTCTTCTACAGTAGGTGTCTGTGATTTGTTGGCGATAAATTCAATAATAAATTAACAGAAAGCACTTCACTTGTTTTCAAAATTATATATATATTCAAAACAAGTTAAACATATGTACAACTATAGAGATTATAGGCATATCATAAACACTATATATATAGTTCCATTCTTCTTGTCAAAAGCCCACTTCTATTCAGTTACTTTAGAATTTCACTTGACAAATCAAAATATTTTCTCTATTACTATCACACTCGTATTCTGTGTGTGATTCACTTACAATTGTGATGCGAGTTACCGATAATCGTTTGTTTTTCTTTCTTCTAAATACCGTCTGTTTCTTTTGTCAAAGTGCATTCAGGCTGATTGAATTACTTCAGAACCATGCTTTGACGGAATAAATTATTATTCTTATCTCCTTTTCTACTGTTAATCTTACTCTAACATATTAAATGTTAGGCCTATGTTAATCGTTAGGCCTATCACTTCTACAGTATCTAACTTCACGCCGAACTTTTCCTTGCCCATAACTTTACTCTCTTCTGCTATTGTCTGTCTGTTGTTTTTGCTTGTCTCACACGACTTACATCTGGCCTTCTAGAAATCTCTATATTCTCGACGTCAATGAATTATAAACACACATTCCTACAATAATCTGCTTTTAATTCCTATTATAACAAAAACTAAACAATAATAAAATATTCACTAAGAAAAAATCAATAATATCTAAACACTTTTATATCATGACAGAGAGTGTTGGGCAGGTAAGAACCCTAAGGTATTGGGAAAATGGTAGGTGTGAGATAAAGTTGCTCGATAAACATAAATCAAAGAGACAGAGGATCCCTGATCAAAGAGCCAAGTAAGAAATTCTGCAATACGAGGAACAGTGGGCCGATGACCCAAAAACTCCTGGCCCAGAGATCAACGGCAGAAAACATTCCACAAACTTTCATGGAGGAAGGGCAGATGGAACGGGCCAAAACGAAGATACACATTGGGACAATCCTAATATCCTTGGCAAGAACCGGATAAAAATCAAGCATGAAGACAGAGGACAAGAAGAGCAGGATGAAGCACCAATGACCAAGATTGCCAAAAAGGAAGGGAGACAGAGGTAGAGATAAGAGAGGATTAAGTTGGAGCTGGATATGTCGAGGAAACCACAGTTGAGCTAGCCAGTAAGGAGCAATCAGAAAGACCTGACATGGAGTGGTATGGTTGATCAAAATCACCCAGTCAAGGATTCGAATGGGAGTATATACACGTAGGTATTTGTTGGTCCAATCCTGACTTAAAGCATCGACAGCCAGGGCAAGAGGATGAG
>NW_013668768.1:76933-79596 GCF_000517525.1 Limulus polyphemus
AATACATATTAATTAGTACTCAGTCGTTCTTAATGTATCAAGCGTCTATATGCAAAGAAAAGCCAAAAACTGTGGTTTTTATCATTAAATGAATATATAGCCTGAAGATGCTTTGCGGGCTTTACGGCATAACCAGGTTTTATTCTGTCTATGTCCCTGGGGACATAGACAGAAACCTAGAAAATAGGATGCTACTATTTGGGGGATAAATAAAAAGAGAGAGAGTAGCTAAGTCACGCTCCAGAATTGTTAGTAACTTCTGGTGCCTTTTGATGATATGTGAAGCTGTTTTCATACCTTTTAAATGTTTTGTACATACACAAGCAAAAGTACCCGTCTCCAGTGATGCGAAAAGTTTAAGTTAATCTATCAATTTAAATTATTAAATAGACTTTAAAAAAGGTTAATTGTGTTGTACTCTTGGTTTCACTCACAGCCAAAGCTCTGAGTTACTTACACAGCCCACTGCAAAAAGTAATTGTTTGGGATTTCAGTCATGCTAAGAGCCGCTCAACAATAACATACTGTAAATCTACATTTTATTCTGTAAGTTACGTCACATTTTCAAATGTGAATGATAGTGTGATTAATTCCTACAACTTACTGTAAAATATCCTGCCTGCGAAATAAAATTTGGCATCAACATTATTGATGCTTGTTCTCCTGTTATTTCAAAAGTGAATGTTGACTTTGCCTCCCGCGTGCGCAGCTTTTGAAACGTAGTGCGGGAAGCGGCAGTCATAGACAGGAGAGAGATGAACACTCGGACAGACACCACGGTTCCCAATATATATATATATATATAATGTAGGTGCAATTAAGAGAATGCAATCCCCTCGCTAAGTGCATAATTATATAAATCCGTTCATATTTATGTAATATTTTCAAGTTAAAATATAAATTATGAAGTTCCCACAAACGTACCTGTTTCAACATTTTCATAGTATACATCACATTCTTCAAATACTCCATGAAATATCAGGCTATAGTGTAATATAAAAGATTACACATGAAGTTATATTCATATCAAACTCACCACGCTTTTGGACAAAGCAAATAATCTCTTACTTAGATCACAAAACTACAACGATGAGCCATATAAAATATTTCAAATGTAAACTTTCTTGTGACAAATATGTGTGAGAGAAGTAGACTGCTTTTTAAAACGATATGGCTAACAGTCTTGATTAGATGGCTTGTTGGTGTCCTACCACCATATAATACTATACCCTTTGGCTAACAGTCTTGATTAGATGGCTTGTTGGTGTCGGGTATAGTATTATATATAATACAGAGAAGAAAAATCTGTAATATTCACATCTAGAGAAAAGATGAAAAATCTCTAATATTCACATTTACAGAAAAGATTCACTTTCTATTATGTGATTTATTGGAGTAAATTGTAAAAGTTACACTTGATTATTTTGCCCCCACATTAAATGTATACATAATTCACACAGGTTAAATAGAGTTAGCAATACTACAACCATTCCAACACTAAAAGGCATGAAATTTTACTGAAGCTGATAATGATTGAGCAAAATGGCATACAACTTCCTAGAAAAACAAAATGTTGCAAGTCATCCTCAGTTTTAAACATTCTTTTCTAGTCTTTTTGACCTGCCTTAACAAGACCTTAATGTCTTGGTTCTCTTGTTGTAACATATCATATAACAACATCAGTTGCAGAGTACGAAAAATTAGAAAATACATACAGATGTTACAAAATATTAAACACTAATAAAAGAGAATATGGCCATGACTTTGTAAATAAGCAACTCAATCTCCAACCATAAACAATATCCAAAAATCACAAAAATGCAACATTGTTAATATCAAAATCACAATGACAGTATTAATGATGAATCAGGAAAAAAAGAAGCAGACAAAATAAAACCTAATTTGTAAGATTATTTAAATTACAATATTAATTACTTCTCAACAAAATAATGTTAAATCATAAATAAAAGATCAAGTGGATACTTGCAATAATATTTCTTAACAAATAGAATACGTTACACATAACAGTTTCACAAATCTAGCATCGTATCACTTTTTCTTGTCACACTTCAAGTCTTAAGGACTTTTTATACACTTGCCAAATCTTGAGATTACCTGTCAAACAACTAACTGCTTAACATTTGTTTTACATAATTAATCATGAACATAATATCCATACGTCACCACTAGGAGAACCTGGTGTTGGTGTCTTAATATAAAAATGACTTCTTTAATATTTAATGTCCAATATGAGGTGGGTAACTTAGAGATTAACAAAAATAAAAATGATACTTGAACTAACCAACAGAATGAGTAAAACATAAAAAATAAACAAATCACAACCCAAAATAAAATAGGAACTGCTCCTAGAGCTGGCAATCTAATCAATTAGTGTTGGGTAAACTAATCAATGAATTAAAATTATGATTAGATGAATTGTCATAAAAATAATCAACATGTTGAAATTTGTCTCCGATCATAACTGTCATCAATTATTCAAACAATCAATTAGTGTTGGGTAAACTACTCAATGAATTAAAATTATGATTAGATGAATTGTCATAAAAATAATCAACATGTTGAAATTTGTCTCCGATCATAACTGTCATCAATTATTCAAACTAATCAATTAGTGTTGGGTAAACTAATCAATGAATTAAAAT
>NW_013668768.1:80116-81093 GCF_000517525.1 Limulus polyphemus
ATTATTCAAACTAATCAATTAGTGTTGGGTAAACTAATCAATGAATTAAAATTATGATCAGATGAATTGTCATAAAAATAATCAACATGTTGAAATTTGTCTCCGATCATAACTGTCATCAATTAAACAAAATTCTGACCAAATCAATTATCTCTAAAATAATCAACATTAAGGTTTCTGATTATTCCAACTATCCAAGTAATTGAAATATTGCTATTATGTTTGTTTGTTGTTAAGCTCAAAGTTACATAATGCGCTATTTATAGTGTGCTCAAACTTAGATTTATAAGTTTTATTTTATTTTTTTGCTTCAAGTTTGTCCAGCTTTGTTGGTTTTTAAGGCTGTGATTTGGGAGTCTTGGGTTTGATTCCCATTGTTACCAAACTTGTTCAGCCTACCTTTACTATGGCAAAGCTGTCTGCCATTGTCACTTATTTTGAACTGCTGAGTATATGGAAGGCAAATGGCTAGCTGCTCCTGACCCCAACTTTTTTTGCTTTTAGAGCTGTAGACATGACTAGAGGGATGGCTACTAGTTGGCAGTGCCTGGTGCTAACTTATTTCCTCTCCAATTGCTGACTAAAGAAATGGCAAAAAGGATGCCATCACCTGCCACCAACCATATTATTTTCTCTTTTGCTTGTACATACCATGGTTCAAGGAACACTGCACTAATTGATTAATTAATTGAATTGCAAATACCACTAACTTCCTAGCTCTAATTGCTTCCTCAGATCGTCTCTAGCTATGAAAGTAAAAACACTATCTTCGAAAAATTATACAATAATAAAATATATAAATTTTATCATGAAATTTTGCACAGGGCCTCCTATTATATAGGGAATGTTTACTACACAGATTTTAAAGTTATTTGACATTTACCATACCTATGTGGGTTATATTGGGAATGTTTACTACACAGATTTTAAAGTTATTTGACATTTACCATACCTATGTGGGTTATATTGGGAATGTT
>NW_013668768.1:81973-89932 GCF_000517525.1 Limulus polyphemus
GTGCTAAATGCCATAGATGTCACTGGTTTTTTGAAAAAATAATTTCAATTTTAACAGAATTGCTATGGCATTAATGAAATATTTTGATATATTATAATTCATGAAAGCATGACCAGTTGCAAAACATTTTTTGGTTTCTATATAAAAATAGCTTCAAAAAGACAAAGCTACAAGCATTTAAAATGCAATACCCAAAATAATAGGGAACTACACAGAATTACTTGAATTATACAAATCACTTTAGAAACCTACATCCACCACTGTGATACCCAAGGAGCCCCTTGTACTCCTGGTACCATCAGAAATTTTATAGCTTTCTGGCTGAGAACTTTTACTAAGAAGAGGTTCTCACCTTATTTAACTTCCCATTGTACATCTTTATCAAGGGTCTGCGCAGATCCGTGTTTCTGTATTGCAGCTCCTTGATAAAGGTGAAAAACCAGAAAGTTGGAAAATAGTTATATTTCATGTGAAGTCAAAGGTCATGCACTACAACAATTATAAACTGGAAAAAAATGACCTTCTATTTTTGCATTGCTCAAAATCAAAACTAAATGTAGTCTTTAAAGTCCATAAACCTGTTCAATAAAGGTGTACATTAATTTAAAATACCAACACACATCTCACTATTAGGAACACTATTCTGTAAACTTTATCTAAAAGAGAAAAAAAAGTACCAAAGAATAAATCTGAATTTAGTTCTCTAAAGGTAAAACTTATTCAAACCTCTTTTATTGTATCATTCAAATACATATTGACAGCTTTCATCACCCCAATTAAGTCACCTCTAGTAATGTTACACATTACAAAGGAAGTCCAAAAATATAAGGCTCTCTTTTTAGTTTACAATATATAAATCACAACTGATATAATTTTAGTAGTACTTCTCTGCACTGTCTTCTAAAGTAATAAAACCAAAACCACAAACATTATTTTAAATGGTGCCCCACCAGTCTTATATAAGGTTAAATTTACATTTCTACTCTTAAATTAAAAATTTCAATAAATCAATATCACCACTATTAACTGTTCTCTCCATGACCAAATCTTCAAGCTTTTTAAACTATTATAGCTCAATCATTCTCTTTTTCAGCACCACCACTACTCCTTTCAATCAAATTAACTACTTTCCAGACTTCCCTACCCTACATTAATTATTTTATGCTTCTCAACATCAAAACTCATTCTCTATGTAGTGATTCAATCATCAGGATTGTCAAGGACATTTTTAATCTGATAAGCATGCTCACCATGTCAGTCTTTCTCAGAATTTTATCATTAGTGAATTTGAACAAATTCCTCATTAGATAAGCATCATCCCCTAAAAAAACAAGATAATGTTCAGTGCAATATATATATATTCAGTTTCAGTTACAACACATGAATGATGATGAACTAAGTACATGCCTGCATTCTAATTGTATATGTTACTAAAGTACTCATTTTTCTGAGATAAAATCTCCACTTCCAGCCTATTTTTCTTCTTTCTTTAAAACTCAAAGGAATCTTCTCTGAACTAAACAATTCTGAACACATATATGTGTTACAGTCGGGTGTTAATAATCCATAATAATGATATAAGGATGGTTATTTAGGCCTTACAGTCCCTTCTACTACAATAATAAAAAAAAGGATGGTTATCTAGGCCTTACAGTCCCTTCTTCTATGGTAATGATACAAAGATGGTTATCTAGGCCTTACAGTCCCTTCTTCTATGGTAATGATACAAGGATGGTTATCTAGACCTTACAGTCCCTTCTTCTATGGCAATAATACAAGGATGGTAACCTAGGCCTTACAGTCCCTTCTTCTATGATAACGATACAAGGATGGTTATCTAGGCCTTACAGTCCCTTCTTCTATGGTAACAATACAAGGTTGGTTATCTAGACCTTACAGTCCCTTCTATGATAACGATACAAGGATGGTTATCTAGGCCTTACAGTCTCTTCTTCTATGGTAACAATACAAGGTTGGTTACTTAGGCCTTACAGTCCCCTTTTCTATGGTAACAATACAAGGTTGGTTACCTAGGCCTTACAGTCCCTTTTTCTATGGTAACAATACAAGGTTGGTTACCTAGGCCTTACAGACCCTTTTTCTATGGTAACAATACAAGGGTGGTTATCTAGACCTTACAGTCCCTTCTTCTTAAGTAGTCATATGTTTCAGCCACTGTGACAACATGCTTTCATTTGCCACATGCCATATATTGCTTGTACATCTTTGGTCAATTGGTCTTCTATTCAACTACGTGATTTGGTAAAAGTCTGTGAACACAGATCTTGGGTCATATATATATATATATATATTTTTTTTTCACAAGGTAATTTTTCATGAGTTTGTTCAGGTAGCTGCCACACCTGTATATATTCCACTGCTCCTATTTAGCTGCAATATTTAGATCTGCCTTCCCACCCCAATCAGTTTATACTAGTGGGTCATGAAGTATGAATCTACTGTATCGCAAGCCTTTGAGAAAGTGTATTTGGAATAATTAATTTATATGGATGAGGCAACTCCAACTGGTCTACCCTTGACAAAGAATATTTGTTGAAACTGACTGTTGTGAAATGTTGCAGTGTACATTGTCTACTTTGAACTTGTGAGCTGGCAGGCCAATAGCAGAAGGTTCTGGGTTTGAGTCCCAGTAAGAGCAATTTCTTCACATCGTGAAACATCATGTTGGCACTTAACAAGTGATCATCCCACCCACTGAGGGCCATCAGGGTTGAGTTAGTGGTAAATGAAATCATCTGTGTATGTGATTTATTTAGTAGTTGGCCTGAAGCTTAATGATGCCCAATTGTGTTGTGGTTCTGAGGACCAGCATTGTTTGAGTGGGGAGACTATATAATGTTTAGGTTGTAGAGTTGTCTCCTTGTGTCTTGGATCACATTATGAGCCTCAAAGCAATATATCCTGTATTCACACTTCAGCAAATTTCTTAATATTCTGATAGTACACAGTAATCTCATAATTGGATCATGATGTGCCTGTGGCACATTCTAGTAAATTCTTTGAAATTCACCCTTCAACAATTCTACTAATCCTATACATGGAAAATCCTTGTGATGATCTTGTTCTGTATCTGTGTACGACTAGCTCTATAATGACAAATAAAGAGTAATCCCAGGAACTGTTTATTAAAGATTAATACACAAGACAATTCATAAATTATGACAAGCGACATCACATGCTGAGCAACAAATCCAGTCAGCATGTGGATACATTGCTTTGAGGCTAGCAGTGTGCCAAGTTACCAGGATCCAAGACACAAGGAGACAACTCTACAACCTAAACATTATACAGTCTTCCCACTCAAACAAAGCTGGTCCTCAGAACCACAACATAATTGGGCATCATTAAGCTAAGAGAGAAGTGAGAGGTTAGTAGTTGTCCATAATATTGCTTCAGCAGATGATTAGCTTGTAGATTTTAATCTACCAGTTTATCAACTCAGCACATGTTAATCTCATGTTTTCAATAATTACCATAACACTATGTCACATTTTACAATAATTAAAATAACACTATGTCACATTTTACAATAATTAAAATAACACTGTCACATTTTACAATAATTAACATAACACTATGTCACAAGCCAATCAACAATAAACACTCTGTACATCCAATAGAACTATACATTGTAGCTTAAGCATAGGCAAGATGGTTCTACAAAATGTAAATAGGAATCTTATAAGTCTTTATTATTAACAGATAATGTATGTAATGATATGATTATGTGGCAACAGACACCGACATCTGAAGAAAAAAGTAATGATAACATATTTCCTCACACACACCCTCTACCAATATCAGTTACTTCTATAGTAATACTAACATAACATTTTGAAACAATATGGAACCTATTGGTCCATCTAGGCTGTTCCATCTTCTAAACTAAATCTATTAATAAATAAATTTTAAAAAATCTTAACAACACCCCTTTTCATTCACATACTTATCAAGCTTTCTCTGAAACTCACTTAAATTTACTGCCTCTACAACATCTGAAGACAACCCATTCCAAAGACCAACCACCTTGTTAGAAAATGAAACTGTCTTAGCTGAAGATGACTTCTACCCTGTCAAAATCTATATTTGTGTCCCCTAGTCCTATTATTCTCACTGTTAAGTATGAAAAAAGATGATACATCAACAATATCAATTCCCTTTACAATCTTAGACACCTCAATGAAATAACCCCCAAACTCTTTCTTTTTTCAATAGAAAACAATTTAATATATATCAACCTCTTCTGGTATGACAACCCTTCTATCCCAGGCACCATTATAGTAACCCTTCTCTGAACCCTTTCCAACAATTCAATATCTTTCCTAAAGTAAGGAGCCCAAAACTGAACACAATATTCCAAATGTAGCCTAACCAGTGACCTGTACAATGAAATTATAACCTCTTTAGACTTGCATTCAATATTTCTGTAGATACAACCTAAAATCATATTTGTCCTACCACTAGCTACAGCACATTGCTTGGATGGCTTTAGAGATCAACTATTACATCAAGATTCCTTTCTTTCCCGACCCTGTTAATGTTATTCCCATCCAAATTATACTTATAATTCAAATTATGATAACCCACATGCATTATGTTGCATTTATTATAACTAAAACTCATTTGCCATTTATTTGCTCACTAAATGATTTAAATCCTTTTGTAAATCAGCAGCATCCTCTTGGCATTTAGCATTACTCCTTAAATATATCTACTATACTGAGATCTATTGGGTCATGAATTGTTTTTCCTCCTAAAATTATATTACAAGTTCTTCAATGTAATTTATTATTATTAATATTATGCATATAATTTCACAACATCTTTACCAGGCAAGTTACACACCCTCAAACATAACTATGGAATTTCAAGTCTCATCACAGTGCAGTTTTACTCAACTTGCTGTTACACGGTTTCTATATATTGTCACAAATAATTTATTTAGCTCGTGCTTCAAATAAAAATATAATAATATTAAGAGTTTAATATTCCGATTTTTTGGGTCACCATGAAGAGTGAACCAGCTAGTGACATTAAATCTAAAATTTGTCCATTGTCTGCTATATGATTAAATCGATCATTTTATGTTACTTTACTATTTTGTCAACAAAACTACTGCCATAAGAATATTACAATATTAATACTCCGATACTCCTTACAACTTACGGTCTCTAACGCGGTAATTTTCTAGATGGCTATACAACGTTACTCTCTCAAGTCACTTGTGTGTGAGACCCTAGCCTACCCAGCCTTTGATACTGAACTAAATAAAGTATATTACGTTCAGCTGGCATGCAGACAAAAAATGCAATAAGGTGATAAACTGCTACTCACTAATTTTTTCTGAACTTATAAAAATATCTAAAGCATATTGAAAATATTACTTACGCATTGAATATTGCCATAAGATGCATCAACCAAACAAAACACCAACCTCCAAAGAAAAATATAGAAAAACCGAAGAGAGTAAAGAAAACGAACGCCATTTCATCGCAACCACAGTCATGACTATACGTCACACACCATATCACCAATAGTCATCTAGAGCGAGAATACATCCATGAGCTGTTCAAAAAACATCCGCGGGATTTCAAATTACGTATGTTCGTTACAAAATGAGCTATCCAATTTGCCAAACACAACCAAATAAACAGATTGGTTTTGATACACTGATGATTTATCTATCTCAGTAGAAGTTTAATCACATTTTACAACATAAACAAAGATTTCAACAATAATATATCCCGGATCAGAGTTGTACAATAAAAACTACACACCTCGAGATCTATTAGAAATAACCAAAAGTATTGTTACAACAGCGGAAGTGACGTGACTCTGGTAACACGTCATGAGTTTCTAGAAGGATCCTGATAACTCTAGTCTTTTTTAGGCGCCCTCTATTTTAGTATATAAGCCCGGTAAATAAAGCGGAGATATAATTGCAGATAGACAGATATAGAGACAGAAAATTGAGTCAAGTGAGTGGTAGTGACCGTAAATGAAGTGCGTGAATCGTTGTGAATTATAGCGTGTATTTAACTTAGAGTGACTGTGGAAATTCTGTGTATTGCAAAGTTGTATTGAGAAAGTATAAACTAGTTTTATTTAAAGAAAGGACTTGTATCGCTGAAGTTCCTCTGGGAGAATTTATACAGGAAATTAACAAATGACCAGATACGTAACAGTATGTACACAGCTTCTCACTAGGTTTAATCAGTATTCCTAAAAGCACTCTATAAAAAAGAAAACTGTACTTTGTAAATATATTTTTGTAAATGAGTTAGAGAAACTGACAAATATGGTGAGGTAGTAGTGATTTAGTGCTTGTTGTTTATGGTAAGCCTGTTATTGAAAATATACGGGAGAGTGTCTGGATATTGTACAAAGTCAGATCAGTAAATCATTAATAGGCCATCTTTATTTATTTACTTCAAAACAGAACTTTATTCCCAGCTCAACATAATGCCATCAAGTGGAAATACTTAAGATACATCAATTATTGCATAGTATAAACTCTAATAGATAGGTTTCTTCTTGTGTTCTCAGCACACTCACCGTCCCAAAGTACGGAGCATGTCTTCACGGCAACGGGACGCAAGCCACGAATCCTTGGATTTGTAGACGAGGCACAACAATAGCTAGGCTGCGCCAATCTTTTTTCTTTTTTTTTTAGTTAGTCTTTATGTTTTGTGATTACTGATTGTTTTAAAGATATGAAATAATTTAAAAATATACTTCAGCGGTAGTTATTTTTTGTTTATTTATATTTACTTAACAATGTCTTCAATGTTCATCTTCACAAAAGGAGTCCTGGAGTGAAAAGTTTGAGATCTTCACCTGGATCACAGCCCGTGACAAAGGAAAATCATCTGTATCTCAATCACAAAACCACAGTGATTTAAAAGTCGTTTCCATAGGCTTTTACAAAAAAGATCAAACTCAGATAGTATCTGCAGGTTTTAGTTATAAACACACCTTTCCACTCTTTAAAAACAAACAGAATAGTGTTTAAGGGTATTTAACTTTCTAGTTAGATCATGTAAACCTGATAACAGCTGATATAGTACTAGTCCTACCTACGTGATGATGTAATAAGTGATTGATAAAAGTGACGCCCCACACATTCCTTCACAAACTTAAAGGAAATAATAATAACGACACAATACTTACATTAAAAATTCAAGCACTTATAAATATTATATTTCTTTTTATGAAATACAGGGAGCCTGGTTAAATTGTTTGATGAAAATAACAATTACCCCTTATCGCAGTTTAATGGGCGTCTTTCAACTTTCTTCCACTTCTTTTTTGTCACAGGGATAGTTAGTGTTTTAATCACAGGCGGCGGAACCGGGGGCACGTGCTCCCCAATTTTAACCTGATAGCGAAGTGCTCCTTTGAATGGGGAATAGAGACTTGTGTATAACTATCAAGGAAAGTCGCTGTTTAAGTTCTGAATTCAATGGTCGCGGTTAACATAGTAAACAAGGTGCCCTTCCCCAAATTCAAATATGCTCTACTATCTATAGCTATGTTACGACAGCGGAAGTCATGTGGATCTGGTAACACGTAATGAGTATCTAGAAGGTTCCTGAAGGCTCGAGACGCCCTCTATTTTGTATATATAAGACTGGCAAATAAAGTGGGGTAGATAATTGAATAGCAGGCAGGGAGCAAGAGACAGATAATCGAGTCAAGCCGTAAGTAAAGTGTGTAGATCGTTGTGAATTATAGCGTGTGTTGAAGTTAAAGTGACTGTGGAAATTCTGTGTATTACTAAGTTGTATTAAGAAAAATAAACTAGTTTTATTTAAGAAAGGGCTTGTATCGCTAAAGTTTCATCCGAAAGAAATTATACGGAAATTAACAAACGACCAGAGACGGGAAATTAACTAACGACCAGAGACATAACAAATTGGTGTCAGAGAGTGGGACAAA
>NW_013668768.1:90932-102998 GCF_000517525.1 Limulus polyphemus
CATTAAGTCCAGCACAGAGGTACCAAGGCTGGTACACTCATCAGGATTCAAGGTCAGAAAAGGTCAGCTTTGAGAGAGGTTTGAGGGACTTTGCTGGCACTGTAACAAACCTGGGCACAAGAGAGCTCAATGCTGGAAACATCAACACAGGGAAGATGCCACGACAGGAAAGGCTGCTACACAGAAAGGTTGTTGGAACTGTGGAGAGCATATGAGTAGCCAGTGTAAGAAGAATATTACCAATAAGTCAGCTTCAAGGAGACCAGTAGTGGTTGGTGTTGAGGGACACCCAGCAACCCCCATCAAGAAAGTCCAAACAGCTAGTTGTAAAATGCCAAGGACACATAGTGTCTATGTGACAGGAAAGCTGGATAGCCAAAGGTGCAAGATAGATTCTACTTCTCAGCAAACTCTTGTGAGTATCAAGATGCTGGATCATAAAGGAGTACCAGAAGCCATACAGAAGCTCTGTGGTGTGACAGGACATTATGCAAGGTTGTGGGGACCAGTGTGGGTAACTATTGAGCTCATGGGCATGAAGAACAGACAGAAAGTATACTTGGCTGACATTGAAGACCAATGCATGTTAGGATTGGACTATTTAATACTGAGGAAGTGTGTAGTAAGTGTTGCTACATCTGTTGATTTGCATGTCACAGCACTTAGGTCAACTACAATACCCCCTATGTCAGAGAAGATAATTTGGGGTAGGGTAAAATAAAATTCCCAAGGAAGCCCAATGCTTGTGGAAGCAGTGGAAGACCCATCCGGACCAGAGGATTTGAAGATTGGAAGGTTACTTGTGGCAAGTCATCAAGTAGTACCTATAACAGTGGCCAATTTCTCTAACTGTGAACAGACACTTAAGGATGGGGAATTGTTGGGTGTGTGCCAGGAGGTAGAGCCAGTCAATGTTAAAGCAAGTAATACAACCATAAAGAAAGGACATACACTCCCAGAACATTTAACTGACCTTTATAAGAAGAGCATAGTCCATTTGTCATCATCACAGGCTCTTCAGGTTAGAGAACTTTTGGCGAATTATGCAGACGTCTTTTCGAAAGGAGATCATGACCTCGACTGCACAGACCTTGTAGAGCACAAAATAAACACAGGCAATCACCGTCCAATAAAGATCCCTCCAAGGATAATAGCTCCAGCAAAGCGACCAGATATGGAGAAGATCATGGATTGCCTAATTAAGGAAGGGATAGTCGAGAAATCAGATAGTCCCTGGTCAGCTCCCGTTGTGTTAGTCCAGAAGAAGGATGAGACCCAACTTTGCTATGTGGAATTTAGAGCTCTTAACAGTATAACCGAAAAAGACTCATATCCACTGCCAAGAATTGCTGATAGTCTTGATGCCCTAAGTGGAGCAAGGTGTTTTTCAACTCTGAACTTAAAGTCGGGTTTCCATCAAGTGAAAATGGCTGAAGCAGATAAACCTAAGACTGCATTTAGTTGTGGCCAATGTCTCTGGCAATACCGTGTGATGCCCTTCGGGCTTAGCAATGCTCCAGCAACATGTGAAAGGTTGAAGGAAAGAGTACTGGAAGGCCTACAATGGAGGATAGCCCTAGTATACCTGGATGATGTCATTGTATTTGCAACAACTTTTGATGAGGAAATGTCCCAGCTAGAGGAAGTATTCAAGCATTTGAAAGCAGCAAACCTCAAACTCCATCCCAAGAAATGCCACTTGTTCCAGAAAGAGGTGCTTTACTTAGGTCACATTGTAAGTGAGCATGGTGCGAACTGAAACTGAGAAGGTGAAAGCAGTGCGTGACTGGCCAACACAAGACAATGTAAGAAAGTTAAGAAGTTTTTTGGGACTCTGTACCTATTTCTGGAAGTTTGTGAAGGACTTTGCAAATATAGCTGCTCCACTATATGATTTGACGAAAAAAGGCCAGAAGTTCGAATGGAAAGTTTTTTGATAGCATTCTTTCAAGACATGGAAAGAAAAATTGGCCTCATCTCCACTTTCAAAGCTTCCAAATCCCTCACTGCCATACATACTGGATTGTAATGCTAGTAATGTTGGAATTGGAGGAGTGTTATCTCAGAAAGTGGGCAAAAAACGAACATGTAGTGGCCTACTTCAGTAGGGTCCTGAGTAGACCAGAGGGGAACTACTGTGTAACACGGAGGAAACTCCTTGCTATAGTAAAGAGTCTGACATATTTCCATCCTTATCTCTATGGGGCTAGGTTTACCATCAGGACAGACCATGCTGTGTTACGCTGGTTAAGATCATTAAAGAACCCAGAGAAACAACTGGCACGTTGGATCGGAAAAATAGACCAGTATAATTATAATATTGGATATAGAGAAGGAAAATCTCATGGAAATGCCGATGGACTGACCCGAAGACCCTGCAAAATAGACTGCAAACATTGGTGCAAAAGAGAGGTTGAACTAACCGGTGCCATCAATCTGAAGTCAAGGTGACTGAAAGAATTGATGATGGTGAAGTGGAACCGAATATAGATATCAAAGCAGAACAGGAGAAAGACATAGATTGAAGCCAATAATTGATTTTCTAAAAGCAAGTGATTTGCGCCCTGCTTGGGAGAAGGTGTCTAGCTTAAGCCCTGTGACAAAGAACAATTGGGCACAATGGGACCAGTTGAAGCTTGAAGATTGTGTTCTTCTCCAGAGATGGGAAAGTGATGACCTGGCAAATGGTTATACCGAGAAAGTTACGGGAAGTTGTGCTGCATCAATCCCATGATAGTTTAACAGGAGGACATCTCGGAGTTAACAAAACATTGAGTCAACTACGACAGAGATTTTACTGGATAGGTATGAGGCAAGATGTGGAAGAATGGGGCAGGACATGCAGTACATGTTGTGCTAAAATGGGACCCAAGCATAAGGGACGTGTTCCAATGAAGTTATATCAAGTTGGCACACCAATGGAAAGAGTAGCTGTTGACATTGCTGGTCATTTGCCCCAAACTCGTGCATGAAACAAGTACATTTGTGTGGTGATGGATTATTTCCCCAAGTGGCCTGAGGCATATGCAATACCAAATCAGGAAGCTACAATTGTAGCTTCGGCTATCAGTGATTTCTTCTTCAGATTTGGTATGCCATACGAAATGCATTCAGATCAAGGCCGTAACTTTGATTCAGCTGTGTTCTATGAATGCTGCATACGAAAGACCAGAACAACGCCACTTCACCCACAGTCTGATGGGATGGTAGAAAAGTACAACTGGACACTGGGACAGGAATTGGCAAACCACTGGATACACTCCAGCAAAGTTGATGTTTGATCGGGAACTTCGGTTGCCAGTGGATCTGTTAACTGGATGCCCACCTTATGAAGAGTTGCCTGATAATGTGTCAGAATTCGTGAAAGTGTTATCGAAAGGATGGATAATATTCACCATCAAGTGCGTTCAAACTTGAAAACGTCTGCTGATTTGATGAAGCTATGTTATGATAAGAAGTCTCCTGAAGTCAGCTTTGTATTAGGAGACAAGGTGTGGTTGTATAATCCCAGGAAGACCAAAGGGAAGTTTTCTAAGTTGTCTTCTCCATGGGAAGGTCCATATGACATAGTGGATCGTCTCTCAGACGTGACTTTCCGAATAAAATGTGGTGGGCGAGGTAAGCCAAAAGTGGTGCATGCCAACAGGCTTTGGCGTTATCACAGTCCAGGACATTTCAGTTGGAACAAAGTGAAGTGAGCAACGGAACAAAAGACGCCACTGAAGACGTGTCACCTGGAAAAGCCACTGTCGAGGAATAAACTCTACTCGGTTTTGAGAAGGGAAACAGTGAAGCCCTTGATGAAGTTACTACCACTGATGTGACTATTACCGATAATAGTGCATTTCCCGATGGAACAAATGAACACCACGTGAAGCAGAAGCCAACGAGATAGAGACCAGTATAGAAGAAGATACGTCCCGTAAAATTAAGAGACTTTGTTGAATTTTAATTTTTTGTTTGTAAATTCTGTACATTTAATTAAGTTATTGTTAATTTTCTATTGGTTTAATGTAAGTGGCTATTGTTCGAGACAAACAATACTAAGGAAGTGGCAGTGTTACGAGACTGATAGAATTGCAGACAGGCAGAGATAGAGACGGAGAATTGAGTCAAGCACAGTAGTAAGTAAAGTGCGTGAATCGTTCGTTGTGAATTATAGCGTGTGTTTACGTTAAATTGATTGTGGAAATAAGTGTATTGCAAAGTTGTATTGAGAAACAATAAATTAGTTTTATTTAAGAATGGTCTTGTATCGCTGAAGTTTTTTCGGAAGGAATTTTTACGGGAAATTAACAAACGACCAGAGACGTAACAGTACCATACTCATGATAAGCAAAGTGTAACGTCTTGTCATTGTAAATCCACGAACATAAATATCAGTGATAAAAGTTGTTCACATGTCGCAGGCTACAGTCAGGAAAAGAAAATCAACAAGGAACTCCTTCAGGAAAAGTGAGAAGATTGAAGTTGTTTCTAGAACATATCCATTCTCCTGTCACATAGCTGGAGAATGAACGTTTTTCATGCTATTCCATATAAATACACACTATTCATGTCCTATGGACTTATATGTGACCAGACTGTTGAAATGAGTGTTGGGAAACCATCATCCTAGTACATTACATAGAAAACGGAAAGCCTTCAGGGTGTATTGGTGTGCTCTGGACTTGATAGCCTTATTACTGAGCCTTTTGTAATTTAAATTATGCTGCAGAGATAATGTCAAAATGCAAACCCGTCAGATAGAGCGTGGCCGTATGTGACAACATGGACTGTAACGTCGTGGTTAGGCTCCCCAAATTGTTTTAATATAACATGATTAAACCTTGCTACTCAGCACACAAAAGTAGCAAACGTGAGTCTTGGTCGCCTGGGATAAACACTCTTCGTAGTATCATTAGATAAGATAGTCTGAGTGTGTGTTAGTACTTTTAACAATGTGAATCACAACATTCCCTACACTGGCTCAGGGTAAGCTCAGTGAATCTCCCATGATGACAAAATGGTGGCTTGCTATGACGCTTTGAAATGAGTAAACAGGGTAGGGGCTGACATTTCAATGCGTATCGAGAATTTTAGTTGTTTACATTAATGAGAAAAATTTTTTCTTTAATTATTATCTGAAAACATCCTTGATCAAGGCCTAGAATTTTAGAATCCTTACTTTTGTAAACTTGTTCGAATGACGAAATTCGTTGCTTAGTGATCGTATTTTCTAAAACCGTTATTACTGGATGTTGTTACAAGGTTTCATAAAAATCTATATTTGAAAAGAGTTTTATTCTGTAATTACTTACAGTTGGGCAGCAGTGATCGGATATCAACTGTATCTTTGTTACAAGCCTATTCGATCACCTGTTCTGCATCATTATACAAAGAGGAACTTTAATAAGCCAATTATCAGAACTAGAATATATAATTTGATTCAAACAGAATTGTAGTTTAATTACTTGCCCTCTTCATCTACATTGATATACTATATAGAGTACGTGTGTTTGTGTTGAAATGCATAGTTACACAATGGACTGTCTGCGCTGTGCAACTATTCTAAATGACATACTCAATGAAAAGAATCACCAATTCATCCAAATTTGTAGAAGTATCTGAATCACCACTTGAGACAGGCGTGCCCTGCTGCAATAGTGAACACAGACAGAAGCTCAAACTGGTAAAAGTTTCTGTGAGATAGCTATCGATGTTTGTAAAATGAGTAGCACATGAAACTAATGTGAATATGAAACTTCTAATATAATTTAAGATTTGCTAAACTGATACCGAAATGTTTTGGTTTCAAGGAAGAAAGCATGTGAATCACAATATTCACTAATTTCGCTTATCTAATCAGAAGAAATGTATATATATATATGTATACTTGTTTGTTTGTTTGTTTTTAATTATGCACAAAGCTACACAAGGGCTATCTGTGCTCTGCCCACCACGGGTATCGAAACCCGGTTTCTAGCGTTGTAAGTCCGCAGACATACCGCTGTGTCACTGGGGGGCCTATATATGTATACACATATATAATCAAATAAACTTTGAATATTTCATGTTTTCTTGAAAACGTAAGCTACAATTTTACTAAGATTGTTTGTTTCTAGTTTAAGCACAAAGCTACTCAAGAGGCTATCTGTGCTCTGCCCACCGCGGGTATCGAAACCCAGTTTCTATCATTGTAAATCCGCAGACATACCACTATGCCACTGGGGGGCATTTTACTAAGAGTTCGCTTCACTTTATATGTATTTTATCATATAATTATATGACAACTGTAAGGATTATTATAGTTGCTGAAATTGTGTGTTAAATACACTTCTTGGTTGGACATCTACAAATTGTTTATACAGGATACTCTTGTTTAAAAAAACAACGGATTTATTTAGTTTCTAACTTCAGTGAGTTACCACAGTTAGTCACCACATTCTAGATACCACAGCAAGTTACCATATTTATTCTTTCTCGCAGCAATAGAAATGAAGATATTTTTTGGTATAAATAATGTTCATTGAGATTGCTGACTTAATTTTCTTTCACGTTTTAATTTACATTTTATGCACTAAATAACAATACAATACGTTGCTAGTATTGACCGTAGAAGATTTGCAAAATTCAATGTAAAATCTTGACCTATAATTCCTAAGTAGAAAGCATAGGAAATGTTTTAGTAAAAAACCATTTTTATTAATCAAACAATTCATAATCATAAACTAATAAGTCTATTACTAGTTTCTGAATATTAGTATCTTAAGTTTCGAAAAATAAAATATTATTGGGTAGTACCAATATATTAAAATTACCGCAGTTTATGACCATTAGACAATGCAATGTTGCAAGAGTAACTGAATGAGTATATCTCCACCTTTACCAAAGAAATATATATTCCTATAATAATGAAGAGTCGAAGGACAGAATCTTTACACTTTCGGTGTTTCTCATGGAAGAGGAAAAGCTTAGCATTTAGGTCAAGAACAGACTCTAAAACCACATAGACTAGGAAGGTGCCTGGGATCACAACAATACAATTCGATCAAAATGAAGGTTATGGCTACTAAAGAGGACTCCAAAAGCGTATTTCATTAACTATTCAATAAACAAGAATGTGAAGTTGACATAGACTAGGAAGGTGCCTGGGATCACAACAATACAATTCGATCAATTACACCTTTCTAATCTTTCGATGGATGTTTGTGCTTTAGATCTTCTTAACGACGTCTTGGAAAGCGACATCCGCGTATAGTTGAGAGGCTATGAGAAGCCTGTCAATATTTGTGGTTTGATATTAACTTTTTACGTCCTCTACATAAAGTTGTTGCAGTGGAAATTGCAGTATTGGGCAATAGTGCATAACCATGATCAATCTTTCACTGAGAACAATAAAGAACGTGAACATCATGAATATATTAATACAAGTAGGACAATAGTTGTTAGTTTTTATATTGGAATATTTACTTTTTGGCTGGTGTCTACATTGTTATTAAGTCTTAATGCTGAGTTCAAGAATATTTTACCTGTTTAAAGTTTATTTAGCAGTCGGCTGTTTTTAAGCACAAAGCTACACAATGGGCTATATGTGGTCTGCCCACCAGGGGTATCGAAACCTGAATTTTAGCGTCGTAAGACTGTCACTGGGATAGTTATTTAAATTTATAGAAACAAGCACTATATATTTTTCACTTTTCCTTAATATCCTAAATTCTGTACCTAAAAAGAAAAATTCTTTATTCAACGTCACACTGCTTACACGTGAGAGAATATATATACTGGCTTTATTTTTTGGAACTGTGCGTAGATTTGTGGTTAGTTTGAGAGTCCATGGTAAACATGGTCTCTACTATAGGACCGAGGGTGCATTATAAGAGTTCCTGCAAAATCCCACTGTACTAATAGAATATCCCACAAGCTGGCGATGGATGCTGTTGACTAGTTGTTATCCACCTATTCTTCAGTTCAAAATTAGAAACGTCTAGTTTACGCGAATTTCTGAAACAAACAAAAACCTTGCTTTTATTATAGATTCTATTCATCTTGATATGAATGCCTTACGATAACTGAAGCAATGGCGGTAGTCTACAGGCTTTGTCACATACTCTAACATTTTATACAACTCATAATTTTGTAAATATAACTTATGATAACATATCAGAGAATATGTACAGTAATCCAGTGGTTCCAAACTGATGCCGGTCTCTCAAAAGGTAGGAGCTCAGCACGTGGAGAAATATTCTTTTAAAAACTTTTTATTTTCATTTATGCTTGAGCTTTTTTTCAAATATTGTTGTTGATTTTTAGCGAAAAGCTACGCAATGGGTTATTTGTCCACAGCGGGAAAACCGAACTCCGGATTTTAGTGTTTTAACTCCATAAACTTACCTCTGACCCACCGGAGGACGTTTTTGAAAAGCACAGATCTAATATAGGGTAAGGTGCTTCAGAATGGCTCTTATTGAACATTTCTATTAAATCTTAAGATAGGGGAGCCTCAAACTATAAATTTTGAGAACCCCTGAAATAATAATACACGGACAATTTGGAAAATATTCCTACGTACCAAGAAGTGATAATTAAGTACTCCAAAACTGAAAACTTTTAAGTTTTCCTGTTGACAATGATATTATTTTGATGAGTTGGTTTAAAAATTCCCTCTCCCCCCAGTGAAACTGCGCTAAATGTGCAGGCATACGACGCTAAAAATCGAGTTTCGATACCTGTGGTGGGCAGAAAACAGATAGCCCATTGTGTAGCTTTGTACTTAAGAACAAAAGTTAGTTTTCGAGCACGTATAAGAGAGACGTCTACCTCAGTAACTTAATTACGCCCTTCGGTGGCTCAGCGGCAGGTCTCACAGCTTACAACGTTAATATTCGGGTTTCAATACCAGCGGTTGGCTGAACAAAGATGGCTCATTGTGTAGCTTTGTGGTTAATGATAAAGAAACATTAACTTAATACGAACATCGAGTTGTTGGAGGTTCGGGATCATCTAAAGATGTGAAAAGACCACTTAACTACAGTAATTAAAAATTGACACATGCACCAAGTTAAAGAGGGTTTAACGTACTTTAACAGCAACAAGTAACCATGGAAACACTGTGGTTTACCTTTTCTAAAAATCGTTAGCTTAGTTGAAAACAATGTTTGTTTGTTTTTGAATTTTGCGCAAAGCTACACGAGGGCTATCTGCTTTCTATCTATACTATCTATACTTTTATTTGGTAAGCAACACCTCATTAACGACTAGACTTTTGTTTGATAAGCAATACCTTATTAATAATAAGACTTCTGTTTGATAAGCAACACCTTATTAACGACTAGACTTTTCTTTGATAAGCAACACCTTATTAACGACTTGACTTTTGTTTGATAAGCAATACCTTATTAATAATAAGACTTCTGTTTGATAAGCAACAACTTATTAATGGCTAAACTTTTGTTTGATAAGCAACACCTTATTAACGTCTAGACTTTTGGTTGATAAGCAACACCTTATTCATAGCAATATTTTTGTTTGGTAAGCAACACCTTATTAACGACCAGACCTTTGTTTGATATGCAACACGTTATTAATGACTAGTCTTTTGCTTGGTAAGCAACATGTTAATGACTAGTATTTTGTTTGATAAGCAACATCTTATTAATAACACGACTTTTGTTTGATAAGCAACACCTTATTGATAACAAAACTTTTGTTTGGTAAGCAACACCTTACTAACGATTAGACATTTGTTTGGTAAGCAACACCTCATTAACGACTAGACTTTTGTTTGATAAGCAACATTTTATTAATAATAAGACTTCTGTTTGATAAGCACAACTTATTAACGATTAGACTTTTGTTTGGTAAGCAACAACTTATTAATAACAAGACTTTTGTTTTGTAAGCAGCTCATTAATGACTAGTATCTTGTTTAATAAACAACACCTTATTAACGACTAGACTGTTGGTTGATAAGCAACACCTTATTAATGACTAGTGTTTTGTTTGATAAGCAACACATTATTAATAGCAAGATTTCTATTTGATAAGCAACACATCATTAATAGCAAGATTTCTGTTTGATACGCAACACCTTATTAACGACTATACTTTTGTTTGATAAGCAACACTTTATTAATAATAAGACTTCTGTTTGATAAGTAACACTTTATTAATGACTACACTTTTGTTTGATAAGCAACACCTTATTAATGATTATACTTTTGTTTGATAAGCAACACCTTATTAATAACAAGACTTTGGTTTGGTAAGCAACACCTTATTAACGAGTAGACTTTTGTTTGATAAGCAACACCTTATTAACGACTAGACTTTGTTTGATAAGCAACACCTTATTAACGACTAGACTTTTGTTTGACAAGCAACAACTTATAAATGACTAACTTTTTTTGATAAGCAACACCATATTAATGACTAGACTTTTGTTTCATAAGTACCACCTTAAGACTGTAGATATCTCGTTATATAAAAAATCACTTTTTTGGAAAATAATGTGATATCTCACAATTGCACCTATGTACGGTTTTAATATACACATTGTTTCAGCCCTTGGCTCCTTGCCCTAGATAATGCACATGGTGTAAAGCTACTCGATCCCTGCTGGGAGCATCTGAATGATAATTTAAGTGATTGAGATGCAGTTGCTAAATGCAGCATTTATTATAAAGTTCATTTGTTTTCGATAAGATAGTGTGGCCATTTTACCCAGCCTTGGAGGTTCGTTTTATCTCATGTTATAAGTAAAATTGCCCTTTAACTAGAAGAAGTGAAGTTTTTGAAAACACATATGTTAATAAAGAGCCCATTTTTAAAAATGGTATGTATAAAATACCAGGATATAATTGATGGTTTTATGGACAAGTACTTCTACTTCAAGATAGTTTACATAAAAGGAACTGAGACAGAAACTTTTGTATACTCCACAAATATATAATCAGCTTTTAGTTGGCATTATCAAACTAATCATAATAAAATACATTTCCAATGCACTATTTTTTAATATAAGTATTTAGTTGAATTGACTAAATCACTACTTACACAGGAGCTGAAGCTTGAATTTGTTCTACTTTAAACTTAACATAGTGTTTAGGGCCAACAAAGGACCTATAGGTCCATCTTGGCTGCCCCGTCCTCGAAGTAAAACCAAAACCGTTATAATTTTTTAATCTTAAAGCCATCTCATATCATTCATATAGTTATAAAGATTTCTCTTTCACTCGCTTAAATTTACTCCCTCCACAACATCCGAAGGCAACCCATTCCAAAGGCCAACCACCCTGTTAGAAAACTAAAATTGTCTTAGCTGAAAATTACTCCTACCTTGCCAAAATTTATATTTGTGTACGCTAGTCCGACTATTCTCACTGTTAAATATGAAAAAGATGATGCACCAACACTAATAATTCCATTTGCAATTTTAAACACCTTAATCAGATCCCCTCTGAAACTTTTTCAAGAGAAAACAATTTAATTAATTAATCCTTGTATGATAACCTTTCCATTCCAGGTATCATCCTAGTAGCTCTCCTCTGAGCCCTTTCCAACAATTCAATATCCTGTCATGGTAAGGATCCCGAGACTGAACACAGTACTCCAAATGGGGCCTAACCAGTGACCTGTACAATTACATCCTCTTTAGACTTGTATTCAATGTTTCTATAGATATAACCTAAAGCCCCAATTCCCCTGCCACTAGCAACAGCACGTCGCTTGAATAGCTTAAGAGACTGATGAACCAAAACACCAAGGTTTTTCTTCTAAAATATTTCTTCATCCACACCAGCAAAGTTCCACCAGTTACTGTTGAAAAAAAATCTCACACAACAAAAAAGCTCTTAATTCCAACTTTACTCAAAATCCCAGCCCTAAACTAAAATATTTACTAAATAATAATTATGTAGAATAAAATAATACCAGCATCATTTATAAGCCTTATACTCAATATTTCTGTTGATACAACCTAATATCATATTTGCCTTACCACTAGCAACAGCACATTGCTTGGATAGCTTAAGAAACTGATCAGCCATTACACCAAGATCCCTTTCTTTCATGACCCTGTTAAGGTTA
>NW_013668768.1:103998-108911 GCF_000517525.1 Limulus polyphemus
CATTTATTTGTCAAACTCACTAAATGATCTAAATCATTTTGTAAATCACTAGCATCCTCTTCACAGCTAGCAACACCCAAGACCTTAATATCATCATCAAATTTAAGTAATTTATTGGCCATTCCTTCATCTATATCACCAATATAGCAACGATCCTAAGTCTGAATCCTGAGATCCCCTACTTACGACATTAATCCAGTTTGATTGAACTTCATTTGTGACAACACTCTACTTTCTTCCATCCAGCCACTTTTCTATCCAATTTGTTAACTTATCCCCAATACCTATAAAGATACTTTTTGTACGCTTTTTATGTCACACTTTGTCAAATGCTTTCTGAAAATCTGGATACATCAAATCTACACCCTTACCCTCATCTACATAAGCAGTAATCTTTTAAAAGAATGTCAGAAGATTTGTAAAGCAAGATTTGCCCTTAGTGAAACCATTTTGACTATCCAACAACATTTTTAACTTTGTTAAGTGATTTTGCAAAGCATATTTTATAACACTTTCCTAAACGTTTCCCACAGCTGGTGTAAGATGATGGGTCTATAATTACTGGGACAATTGTTTTCACCTCCCTTGAAAGTAGGAGTTACATTAGCTAACTTCCAATCCTCTGGTACCTGCCCACTATTCAAGGACTGACAAACAATAGTAGTAACTGGCTCACATATCCAGTCTTTAACCTCCTTCAAAACCCTTGGAAAAATATTTTCTGACCCATAAATCTTATTTTTTTTTAAATTCCCAATTTTTTCTTTACTAACTCATTAATGCAGTCATCTTTTGAGCTTATTTCCATTTATGAAGTTGTTACAATTTGTTACATCTCTGGCCGTTCGTTAATTGCGGTATAAATTCTTTCCGAGGAACTTCAGCGATACTAGTCCTTTCTTAAATAAAACTAGTTTATTCTTTCTCAATACAACTTTGCAATACACAGAATTTCCCCAGTCACTTTAACTAAAACACACGCTATAATTCACAATGATTCACGCACTTGTCTTACGGTCAGTACCACTAGCTTGACTCAATTATCTGTCTCTATATCTGTCTATCTGCTAATATATCTCTGCTTTACTTGCCGGGCTTATATACTTATATACTAAAATAGAGGGCACCTAGAAAAGACTAGAGTTGCCAGGAACAGTCATGATCTTTCTAGAAACTCCAGCGCGCATGCTTCCAGAGTGACATGACTTCTGCTGTCGTAACACTGCCCCTTCATTAGTATTGTTTGTCCTGAACAATAGCCACTTACATTAAACCAATAGATAATTAACAATAACTTAATTAAATGGACATAATTTACAAATGCAAAATTAAAATTCAACAAAGTCCCTTAATTTTACAGGACGTATCTTCTTCCGTACTGGTCTCTGTCTCATTAGCTTCTGCTTCACGTGCGGTTCATCTGCTCCATCAGGAAATGTGCTATTATCGGTAATGGTCACATCAGTGGTAGTAACTTCATTAAGGGCTTCACTGTTTCCCTTCTCAAAACCGGATATAGTTTCTTCTTCAACAGTGGCTTTTTCAGGTGACACGTCTTCAGCAGCGTCATTTGTCCCGTTATTCACTTTGTTCCAACTGAAGTGTCCTGGACCATGATAACGCCAAAGACTGTTGGCATGCACCACCTTTGGCTTACCTCGCCGATCACATTTTATTCGGAAAGTCACGTCTGAGAGACGATCCACTATGTCATATGGGCCTTCCCATGGAGATGACAACTTAGGAGACTTCCCTTTGGTCTTCCTGGGATTATACAACCACACCTTGTCTTCTGGTACAAAGCTGACTTCAGGAGACTTCTTATCATAACATAGCTTCATGGAATCAGCAAAAGTTTTCAGGTTTGAGCGCACTTGATGGTGAATATCATCCATCCTTTCAGATAACAGTTTCACGAGCTCTGGCACATGTTCAGGCAACTCTTCGTAAGGTGGGCGTCTTGTTATCAGATCCACTGGCAACCGAAGTTCCCGACCAAACATCAGCTTTGCTAGAGTGTATCCAGTGGCTTCATGCTCTGTTGTTCTATAGGCCATCAACAGCGGAGGGAGTAAGACATCCCAGTCATCTTGGTGGCTATTACAAAACTTTGCCAATTCCTGTCCAAGTGTCCAGTTGTACTTTTCTACCATCCCATCAGACTGTGGGTGAAGAGGCGTTGTCCTGGTCTTTCATATGCCAAACAACTTGCAGCATTCATAGAACACAGCTGATTCAAAATTACGGCCTTGATCCGAATACAGTTCGTATGGCATACCAAATCTGAAGAAGAAATTACTAATAGCCAAAGCTACAGTTATAGCTTACTGATTTGGTATTGCATATGCCTCAGGCCACTTGGTGAAATAATCCATCACCACACAAAGGTACCTGTTTCCAGCACGAGTTTGGGGCAAAGGACCAGCAATGTCAATGGCTACTCTTTTTATTGGTGTACCAACTTGATATAACTTCATTGGAGCACGTCCTTTATGCTTGGGTCCCCTTTTAGCACAACATGTACTGCAGGTCCTGTACCATTCTTCCACATCTTGCCTCATACCTATCCAGTAACATCTCTGCCGTAGGTGACTCATTTTGTTCTTAACTCCAAGATGTCCTCCTGTTAAACTATCATGGGATTGACGCATCACAACTTCCTGTAGTTTTATCGGTATAATGGTTTGCCAGGTAGTCACTTTCTCATCTGCAGTTTCCCATCTCTGGAGAAGAGTACCATCTTCAAGCCTCAACTGGTCCCACTGTGCCCAATAGTTCTTTGTCTCTTGGATTAAGCTAGACACCTTCTCCCAAGCAGGGTGCAAAACACTTGCTTGTAGAAAATCAATTACTGGCTTCAACTCTTGGTCTTTCTCCTGTTCTGCTTTAATATCTAAACTTGGTTCCACTTCACCATCATCAACTCCTTCAATCACTTTGACTTCAGCTTGATGACACCTAGTTAGTTCAACCTCTCTTTTGCAGCAATGTCTGCAGTCATTTTTGCAGGGTCTTCGGCTAAGTCCGTCGACATTTCCATGATATTTTCCTTCTCTGTATTCAGTATCATAATTATACTGGTCTATCTTTCCGATCCAACGTGCCAGTTGTCCCTCTGGGTTAATTAATTATCTTAACCAGCGTAATGCAGCATGGTCTGTCCTGATGGTAAACCTAGCCCCATAGAGGAAAGGATGAAAATATGTCAGACTTTGTACTGTAGCAAGGAGTTCCCTCTGTGTTACACAGTAGTTCCTCTCTGGTATACTCAGGACTCTACTGAAGTAGGCCACCAAATGTTCGTTTTCACGCACTTTCTGAGACAACACTCATCCAATTCCGACATTACTAGCATCACAATCCAGTATGTACGGCAGTGAATGATTTGGAATATTTAAAAGTGGAGCTGAGGCCAATTTTTCTTACAATGTGTTGAAAGCATGCTGGCAAGAAACTGTCAATTCAAATATCTTGCCTTTTTTGGTCAAATCATGTGATGGAGCAGCTATAGTTGCAAAGACCTTCACAAACTTCCGGTAATAAGAACAGAGTCCCACAAAACCTCTTAACTCTCCTACATTGTCTGGTGTTGGCCAAACACGCACTGCTTTCACCTTGTCGAGATCAGTTCGAACCCCATGCTCACTTACAATGGGACCCAATTAAAGCACCTCTTTCTGGAACAAGTGGCATTTCATGAGATGTTTGAGGTTTGCTGCTTTCAAACGCTCGAATACGTCCTCTAGCTGGGATACTTCCTCGTCAAATGTTGCTGCAAACACAATGACATCATCCAGTACACTAGGACTATCCTCCATTGTAGGCCTTCCAGTTCTCTTTCCACCAGCCTCTCAAATGTTGCTGGAGTATTGCTAAGCCCAAATGGCATCACACAGTATTGCCAGAGACCATGGCCATAACTAAATGCAGTCTTGGGTTTATCTGCTTCAGCTCTTTTCACTTGAAGGAAACCTGACTTTAAGTCCAGAGTTTAAAACCACCTGACTCTACTTATACGGTGATTGCCTGTGTTTATTCTGTGCTCCACAAGGTCTGTGCAGCCAAGGTCATGATCTCCTTTCGAAAAGACGTCTGCATAGTTCGCCAAAAGTTCCCTAACCTGAAGAGCCTGTGATGATGACAAATGGACTATTCTCTTGTTATTGAAGTCAGTTAAATGTTCTGGGAGTGTATGGCCTTTCTTTATAGTTGTATTACTTGCTTTAACATTGACTGGCTCTACCTTCTGGCACACACCCAACAATGCCCCTTCTTTAAGTGTCTGCTCACATTTAGAGAAATTAGCCACTGTTATGGGTACTACTTGATGAACTGCCACAAGTGACTTTCCAATCTTCACGTCCGCTAGCCTGGATGGGTCTTCCACTGCTTCCACAAGCATCGGGCTTCCTTGGGAATGTTCTTTTATTCTACCTCAAATTTTCTTCTCTGACATATGGTATTGTAGTTGACATACAAATCAAGAGATGCAGCAACACTTACCAGAATCTGGCCTTTGTTGTTCCCAAACGTCATTTTATCAAAGTTAACTACACACTTCCTCTGTAGTAATTAGTACAACCCTAATATGCATGGATCTTCAATGTCAAACAAGTATACTTTGTGTTTGTCCTTTATGCCCATGAGTTTAATAGCACTGATCCCCACAACCTTGCACAATGTCTTGTCACACCACTGAGTTTTTGTATGGCTTCTGGTACTTCTTTGTGATCCAGCACCTTGATACTCACAAGGGCTTGCCGAGATGCAGAATCTATGACAAAGTTGCACTTTTGGCCATCCAGCTTTCCTGTCACGTAGACACCATGTGTGCTTGCCATTTTACACTTAACTGTTGGGACTTTCACGATGGGGGTTGGTGGGCGCCCCTGAACACCAACCACTACTGGTTT
>NW_013668768.1:108939-113433 GCF_000517525.1 Limulus polyphemus
CCAACAACCTCTCTGGGTAGCAGCGTTTCCTGCCATGGCATCTTTCCTGTGTTGAAGTTGCCTTCATTGAGCTCTCTTGTTCCCAGGTTTGTTACAGTGCCAACAAAATCTCTCAAACGTCCCTGAAAGTTGCCTTTTTCTGGCCTTGAATCCTGATGACTGTACCAATCTTGGTACCTCTGTGTTGGACTTAATGTAGGATTCAAATTCAAGAGCTCTGGCCATTGGAGCCTACATAGTAACGAGATATGCTTGCTTTACTTGTATCGTTAGTTGTGGACTGTCCAAGGTGGCGACAAACTGATCCCTCAGCAACAGCTTGAAAACATCGGGTGGTGCAGTTGGGTAGGCCTTGTGTGCCATACTTTCTAAGTCCTGTGCCAGCTGTTGCAGGCTCTCCCCTTTAACACGGATTCTAGTTTTAAACCGAGCCCTGTACACTTCGGACTAATTTTGGATTCCATACCTGAGTTCTAGAGCAGCTACCAGTGCTGTACAGTTGTGCCATTTTCGTCTGCTGACAACTGTCCAAGTATTTCCAGTGGTTGTCCCTTCAAGCTCGTTGTCAGTTACACTTCCTTCTGCTCCTCTGTCCATCCATTCATTTCTGCCAGTAGCTTATATTGTGCTCTATATGCTTCCCATGGTGCCTTCTCATCGAATTCCTGTGGCTTCCTTCGTACTAGGTCACACCTATTGCTGACACTCATGTCTGGAATGCGACTTCTGGCAGGACTGAAGATGTCTGCATTAGGGTCTAGATGCAGGGTCTGGAAAGAGCTTCCTGTTGTCTGTGGCTAATTAGTTCCATGGCTAATATATCTTCCTGTGTAAAAGACAATAAATCGTCTTTTAACGTATTTAATTCACTTTGAAATTTACTAATCTTTTCCATTTGTACTTCTTGCCACTGTTGCTGACTTTCCTGTAGTTGCTGCTGACTTTCCCGCAACTGTTGGAGACTTTCTTTCTCTTTCTTTTCTCGTTCTTCTTATTTCCTTTCTTGTTCCAGTTGCCACTGGTGCTGGTTTTCTTACCACTGCTGTAGTCTCTCTTCTTGTCTATTTTCTTTTTCATCCAACCACTGCTGTAACCCCTCTTCTTGTTTATTTTCTTTCTCATCCAACCACTGCTGTACTCTCTCTCTTTTGTTTATTTTCTTTCTCCTCCAATCACTGCTGTAGCCCCTCTTCTTGTTTAATTTCTTTCTCCTCCAACAACTGCTGTAATCTCTCTTCTTGTTTCTTTTCTTTTTCCTCCAGCAACTGCTGTAATCTCTCTTGTTTATTTTGCTGTTCGAGCTGCCACTATTGCAGGTTGTCTTGTCACTGTTGTTGTCTCTTTTCTTGTTTCTTTTCTCGTTATTCTTGTTTCTTTTGCTGTTCTTGTATTGCTGCCATCAAATCTGCTAAGTTGTATTTTGATTTGCCACTTCTCGCTTCTATCTTCTTTTTTTTCTTTTCCTTCCCTCTTTATGACACCAATTTGTTAGTTATCTGCTTGTTTGTTAATTTCTGGTATAAATTCTTTCCGAGGAACTTCAGCAATACAAGTTCCTTGTTGATTAAACCAGTTTATTCTTTCTCGATTCAAACTTTTAGTACACAGTAATTCCACAGTCAGTATGTTTCTCGTCACTTTAAACTTAACGACTTGTATAATACACGCTATAAATCACAGCGATTCACAACTTAGATAATTTCGCTCTCTACGAGTGCAAAACACACAATAGTTCGAAACAGAATCGTAAATTACCCGAAACTCACCGTAACTACTGTTCGCTTTATCATCCCCTGGCTTTTCACTGCCAGGCATTTATACTAACAATGAGGCATCTCCAAAATTCGCGGAGTTCCCCGATAATTCGAGAAACTCAGTCACGCATGCGCCAGCAGCATCACGTGACTTCCGCTGTCGTAACAATATGCTAGAAATATGTTGATAATAATTTTTTCCCTTATGTGTATTCTGGATGTGATAAATTTATTCAAGCTTCTTCTACTCAAACCTAGATATATATTTTTTTCTTTTGTTATTTTATGTTATTTTCTTTACACTATACAGATGAAAATAAACTGTGTCGAAATGTTTGGAAGGTTTTACCATTTGGTTTTAATGAAATTGTTTTATCCTCTTGTGTTTTAAATTTAACTTTGCCTGGTGTGTCAACAACAACAAAAAAATGTTTTTGATCTTGTCTTCCCAAACTTTGTAATCACCCTTTATATAAAAAATACTCAATTATAAGGAATTCATCAAGTAATTGTTTTATGTGTTATTTTTTATTATACAAACTTAAATTGGCACAACAAAATATGCAGTGAAAACGTTTTATTTCCTTAGTGAGTTTGGTTTTACAACAGTGACAGTACCTGTACTATTTGTCAATGCTCTAACTTGGTCTAATGTTACAACTATGGAGTGTTGAGTTAGTAACAAGATTACAGCTCTTAACGTTAGTGCAGCATTTGTGTAATAAACCATCGTTATTATTTTTATTTACATTTTACAGAATCACGTCTTACATATGCGTATATACGTATATACGTATTTGGACTTTGTTCAAGAGTCATTTTCAATTATATATCTTTCGTAATTTTAAACTATTAAAGTGGTGCACAACAAACTTTGTATTATTGATTAATGCATCATAAGAATCTACGTACATGACAGAGAAATAATTAATATGTGCTGCTTATTACTTTTTATTTGTCACATGATTATTCAATAGTAAGTTTAGGGTCTTAAAGCACTAAAATCCGAAGTTCAATTCCCAGCAGTGGATAGATTGCAGATAGCCCATTGTGCAGCTTTGCACTGAGTCAAACAAATCTAAACTTGATAAGCATTAAAAACACTTTTCATAATATTATAACAATAAATTACTTTATTAAAATTGTCAGATCACATGATATTGTGTATTTTTTTAATTGCCCATGTTCGTGTAGATACACTATTTGAGAACACATGTGGTACAACAAAGTGTGTGTGGTACTAGGCTAAATATACTATAGATACACTGTTTGAGAACACGTGGTACAACAAAGGGTGTGTGGTACTAGGATAAATATACATGTGGATACACTTTGAGAACACATGTGGTACTAGGCTAAATATGCATACATATAGATACACTGTTTGAAAATATGTGTGGTACAACAGGGGCGGTATGGTACTAGACTATATACACGTAGATAAAAAAAAAGTACTGGAACACACTTGGTACAACAAGGGCGATGTAGTACTAAACTAAATATACATGTAGATACAAAGTTTCACAATATACTTGGTAAAATAGGGACAGTGGTATATATATATATATATATATATATTAGACTAAATACGCGTGTAAATACAAAGCTTTGGAACATATGTGGTACAACAGGGACGGTATGTTACTAGAATAAATATACATATAAATAAAAAATTTGGAAACACATGTGATATAACAGGGACGGTGGCACTAGATTAAACATGCATATAGACACAAAGGCTGGGAACACGCGGTACAACAGGGGTAGTGTGCTGCTGCTGCTACTACTAGACTAAATATATATGTAAATACAAAGTTTGAGAACAGACGTGAAACAACAGAGGGCTTCATTTACTTCCTGTTTTATGACAACTATTCACATAAAAGGAATAAAAATTGAATAAAATTTTAGATAGTGGTAATTTGATTTTTTATTTATATTTGCAGTGTTTATTTAAGGTCAATAGTCTGACCTTCTAAATCCAGTGTTTCCCAATCATTATTTTTCCATTCCAATACAAAATACTTGTTCCCTTGAAAGAGTACAATCTGATGAGGCTCGTCCTCTTTCAAATGTCTGATAGCCATGGCCGCAGTGATCGAACTTGATTGTGTATAATATTTCTGGATAGCATTGGTCAGTTTCTTGTTCATCTCGTCCATGTTTCCCACGTTTTCACGAATTCCGTTGGTGGTAATGTATATGCAGTTATCATAAGAGTCATCCTCATCTACGACAGCAAGCACGCTAGAATCCAGTCGACATGGTGACTGTATACTCTCGTCCCCAATATGTTCAAATTCCCAGCTATCTTTAACTGTATTAAAGTATTCAACACCACCGTCTAAAAAAATAAATAAACGATATGTATATATATATTTTTATACACACACACACACACATACACACAATTATATATATTCAAACCAACAAAAAATTTTATTAAATTAAAATTAATTGACATGATAACACGTCATTACCTACTACCAGTGCAACATGAGTAATTATAATGGTACTATGGAGACAGAAGTGGGGAAGGGTATGGCGTCATGTATAATTAATATGCATATATAAATGATATGCAAATTGAATTAATTAATATACATATATAATTAATTAATTAAATTACTAATATGTAAATTTAAACTAATTACAATGCAAATAGCAATTAACATTCACTATTTTTTAAAATCTAATTAATTTTATAAATTAAATGTTAATTATTTATATTATTAATATG
>NW_013668768.1:114273-119780 GCF_000517525.1 Limulus polyphemus
GTAATTAAGTCAGCATCACCAAAGGGTGCATTACAAGACGCACGTTGCAAGGTGGCATCATGTAATTAAGTCAGCATCACCAAAGGGTGCATTACAAGACGCACGTTGCTAGGTGGCATCATGTAATTAAGTCAGCATCACCAAAGGGTGCATTACAAGAAGCACGTTGCTAGGTGGCATCATGTAATTAAGTCAGCATCACCAAAGGGTGCATTGCTAACATTACATATTATTTCCCTAGATTTGTAGTTTGCGCTTTTATAATTAATGTTTAAGCATTATTCTGTTTGAAAATAACGACATACGACGATTTTAATAGATTATAATTTTATTCTAAAACAAACAAACAATCATTTATACATTTAATTGTATTACACGTGTTTTACAAAGGCAGATGGTGTTCCTATAGGCAGATAGTGTTACTAACACATTTAATGAACAGTAGTATATGATTTTAGTTTTAATTTGTATATTTAATTTGCATGGCACACTTTGGCAATTTCTGATGTTTTATATGTAAAAAACTTATCGCTAATTCATTACTTTTCATTTCTAAATTAATATATTACATAATATTTATTCACCCTGAAAAGGATCTTTACTTAATTCTATCAATTATATACAATAATTTAATTTTCATATTTAGTTTTATAAGTTGACTTGCTACACTAACGTTTGTTTGTAAAAGTTTTATGAAAATTTAGACTTAAAGTATAGTGAACATGCAATTTATTTTAGTTGCAAAGCATATTGTTTAATGATAAACTTTGTACAGTAAACAGGATTTACAAAATGTAAAAGAAACGATACGCCTTTTCTTGTAGTCCAACAAAGCAGAAATATCTTATCAGAAACTATTCTATTCTTATCACAATTATTTTACAGATTATGTTTGTTCTTAAACTCTTCAAAGGTAGGATGCATACACATTATATTTTGATAAATATTGGATAAAATCGTCTTTTTCTAACTTGAAGTTTTGTTATTAAATGCTTCAGTATCTGTGATACTTGTTGATTTTACTTACATATCATTTACATATTTATCATCCAATTAATTGATCAACCTTTAATTAATAAATCATTAATTATACATTAATTATTAATCTCCATATCTTTTGTATATGCATATTAATTACATATGACGTCATCCCTCCACATCCATCTCCATAGTGACATAAAACTATTAACATGAATACAGTGTGGTGACAGTAGGGCCTAGCTGAACCAACTTATTCATTGTCAGTATTTTGTTACCTACAACCTATGGAACATGAACACACTGTGGTGACAGTAGGGCTTAGCTGAACCAACTTATTCATTGTCAGTATTTTGTTACCTACAACCTATGGAACATGAACACACTGTGGTGACAGTAGGGCTTAGCTGAACCAACTTATTCATTGTCAGTATTTTGTTACCTACAACCTATGGAACATGAATACACTGTGGTGACAGTAAGGCCTAGCTGAACCAACTTATTCATTGTCAGTATTTTGTTACCTACAACCTATGGAACATGAATACAGTGTAGTGACAGTTAGGTCCTAGCTGATCCAACTTGTTCATTGACAGTATGTCGTCACTTACAACCTGTTGAACAAGAATACAATGTAGTGACAGTTAAGGTCTAGCTGAACCATCTTGTTCATTCACAATATGTCGTTACCTATAACCTGTTGAATATGAATACGGTGTAGTGACAGTTAGGGTCTGGGTGAACCAACTTGTTCATTAACAGTGTGTAGTTACTTACAACCTGTTGAACAAGAATACAGTGTAGTGACAGTTAAGGTCTAGCTGAACCATCTTGTTCATTGACAATATGTTGTTACCCATAACCTGTTGAATATGAATACGGTGTAGTGATAGTTAGGGTCTGGATGAACCAACTTGTTCATTGACAGTATGTAGTTACTTACAACCTGTTGAACAAGAATACAGTGTGGTAACAGATAGGGTCTAGTTGAACCAAGTTGTTCTTTGTCAATATGTTGTTACCTACACCCTATGGAACAGGAATATAGTGTGGTGTCAGTTAAGGTCTAGCTGAACCATCTTGTTCATTGACAATATGGCGTTACCTATAACCTGTTGAATATGAATACGGTGTAGTGACAGTTAGGGGTCTGAGTTAACCAACTTGTTCATTGACAGTATGTCATTACCTACAACCTGTTGAATATGAATACAGTGTAATGGCAGGTAGAGTCTGGGTGAACCAACTTGTTCATTGACAGTATGTCATTACCCACAACCTGTTGAATATGAATACAGTTTAGTGACAGTAAGGGACTGGCTAGCCAACTTGTTCATTGACAGTATGTGATTACCCACAACCTGTTGAATATGAATACAGTTTAGTGACAGTAAGGGACTGGCTAGCCAACTTGTTCATTGACAGTATGTGATTACCCACAACCTGTTGAATATGAATACAGTTTAGTGACAGTAAGGGACTAGCTAGCCAACTTGTTCATTTACAGTATGTCGTTATCTACAACCTGTTGCCGTAAGATGGACCCATAAAGTCCATTCTTTACCGTTTGACCACAGATAACCAGTTCTTTAATGAACATCATATTGAACCAATAGACTGGTATAATTAACTTTTCATGTCCTCGCCCACATTGGCTAGTGCATAGAACAGTCGTCTGATAGAGCGTAAGTCTAAAGCCTAAATTAATCTGGAGACATGTGGTATTATTTGGATGACCTAATCTGGAGACATGTGGTATTATTTGGATGACCTAATCTGGAGACAAGTGGTAGTATTTGGATGAGCCAATCTGGAGACATGTGGTAGTATTTGGATGAGCTAATCTGGAGGCATGTGGTAGTATTTGGATGAGCTAATCTGGAGACATGTGGTAGTATTTGGATGAGCTAATCTGGAGACACGTGGTAGTATTTGGATGAGCTAATCTGGAGACACGTGGTAGTATTTGGATGACCTAATCTGGAGACATGTGGTAGTATTTGGATGAGCTAATCTGGAGACATGTGGTAGTATTTGGATGAGCTAATCTGGAGACATGTGGTAGTATTTGGATGAGCTAATCTGGAGACATGTGGTAGTATTTGGATGAGCTAATCTGGAGACATGTGGTAGTATTTGGATGAGCTAATCTGGAGACATGTGGTAGCATTTGGATGACCTAATCTGGAGACATGTGGTATTATTTGGATAAATCCATCTGGAAACATGTAAAAGCGTTTGGTGAATGGATCACTATTAGGAATAAGTTTCTACCAAGAGTGATACCATAGTTTCTGTGGTGTTTGGTAGACGTCTATATAAATTTCAACAACTCTTCTTTTACAAAAACACTTCACTTTAGAAACTCATAACACGTAGAATTAATCCATTAAAAAAAAAACTGATCTATTTCTCTTGCTCCGTAAGATCGAGAAAAACAGCAAGAATCTCTTTAAATTTAAAAACTTTTCTGGGGCGGGGGATTAGTGCCCGCTAAAAAACAATAACTCCAATGTTATACTTATCATATTCTTATATCAACTTATTCAAAGTTTAAAATAATAATTGAAAAAAATAGTCAACTCAATCACAGACTAGCTGAAGCTTAACAAGTGGCAAAAACACTATTGCTGCTTATAACGACTTTTGTAATTACTTTAAAATAAAAGTTATATAAAAATTTTATATTACTATTAGCACTATGTTGCACCTTACTTGATTTTGCGAAATGAAAGTTATAAACCTTAAACACCTTAGTTTTTAGCGCCATCTAGTGACACAGTGAAGTGTTCTTTTATCTTTTATAGGATAATTATAACTTCATTGACGAATAAAAATCTTATAATTAGAATACAATACTTCATTTTTATCGAATAAATTATAAAGAATAAAATATGGTAACGTCTTTAATGATGTGTAGTACCACTTGATGTGAAATTAGTAACAAACAGTTTATATGCCGCTTCATCCGATAAAGTTGAAAATCTTCGTGATCTAAGTTTTTTTAGAACAAAGCCACATTAGATTATCTGTTGTGTCCACTACGGTGAATAGATGTATTAATTTTTTCTCAATATAAATATGTTAAAGTATCAGTAACCTCTATCTTTAATTTTGTTTGTTTTTTAGCACAAAGCTACACAAGAAACCATGTGAGCTGTACTTAACATGAATGTCGAAACCCAATTTTTCAAGGTGTGAGCCCACTCTAAAATTAATATGTGCTACTCACTGGCTCAGCGATAAGCCCGATAACTTATAACGCTAAAATTCTGGACTCAATTTCCGCGGGTCCATAACGCAGATAGTCTGTTGCTCAGTTTTTCACTTAAACAACACTTTTATCTGTTGCCAAATGGTCGTTGTCGCGGACGCTGGTAACTCCCAGCTTTGTCGATCTTTCAGAAATTTCAGCTGATTGAAAGGTGTTAATTACTTGTAGGTTTGTCGCCAACCTTAACAAAACTGTTTAATATTCACATTAATATAACTGTGGCAGAACATAATGCAAACCAGAAAAATGTTAATAATTGTACGCTACAGATTTCCAACTTTTTCTGAATGTTGTGAAAGAGAGAACTGAGAAACGTGAAACACCTTAGAGGTTATTACAATTAGATAATTTTATTTTCCTGAACTATGTGTATAATTTGTTTGTATTTTAGGCTTACGTTTTTAAGTATGAAACCTGGTACACCTAGATTTATGTTTACCTTTTCATTGGCCTCAGTTTGACCAAACTAGCATATTTTGAATCAATTAGTCAATTTTGTAACAATAATAAAAAATAATGGGCACAGACAAGTAGAAAAGGGTGCTGGCGTAGACAGAAATCTATAAAAGTGGTTCTACATTTGAAGGAAAATGGAAATGAGTGGTGAAGCCATGATTGGAGAGTCAGTGGAGCAAGCCTCCTCGGAAGACTTTTGTGATCATTATTAAAATAGTGTTTAATTATTTTTTGTACTACTAGCTCTGATGAAGCTGCAATTACAACACTTTGGCTGAAATAAAAATTACTTCTTTTTATTATTATCTGGAGAGTAAAGGTTAGTGTATTTTCTTAAACTTTATTACCAAAATGTCCAACTTTTTTCAGTATGTACTACAAACTATGAAAACCGACAAAGCATTTAATAAAGTTACATGATACATCCAAGTTGAAACGAATTTATAGTCCTCTTTCTGCCAAAATTTTATCTTTTTAGATATACATTTATAAACTCTCAGCATTTGTAGAAACGGCTATGTTCACGTGGGCCAAATAATCATTCACAAGTTGCATAAGAAAGATCTCGAACAAAAATCAAAATATGAAAACCTGAAGATAGCTTTTATATGCGGAAACATCTGTTAGCTGAGTTCTTTCACAGATCTTAAAATATAACGTTGAAAACCGGAAACATCGGCTCATGTAGATATGTAGATCTTGAAAGTCGAGTTGTTCAAAACTTGAAAATAGCGTTGGTTGAAATGTTGTAAAGGAATTATCTGCTGAAGCTTTTCGCCAGACACTAATCATAGCAGAA
>NW_013668768.1:120660-137227 GCF_000517525.1 Limulus polyphemus
TATCCGTGTAGTTGTCAACACAAGTCCGGTTCACTAGTAAATGCTGGCCAATCGCTGATTCACATTTTGGTGGTAAAACGTTTGTTTTACAGGAGCTACATGGTAAATTATTTTCTTTCAAACTCTTGTTTTTTTATGGATGTGGGTACATTTTGTTTAACTCTATCCTGCAATCTATGTGAAGTGCGACCTAACCATACTTTATAAATAACCATACTTTTCTGTGTGGTAGGTATCGCATCTTTGTGTGTTGCAGGCAACAGCTTACGTGTGGAATAAGCACAGTAGGGGTTCACTGCAGGAAAACATTTAGTAATGGCCGTTTTCAATTGTTTTTCAAATTTTGTACAGGGTGCTGTTCAACTACTAAACGTTAAATTATTTAACGCGGCTTTGAATTATTTCAAATTCTCAATACGTAACAAATATGCTAGAAGATAAAATCAACAGTAAAAATAAATAAATAAAATAAGATCAATAACGAAAAAGTTTATAATAATAATTCGTTGCTGTATATTCTACACGCTCTGCATGCTAAGGTTTTACAGATACTGCTTTTAACAGATAAGAGGTGATAGGATTTGGAGTTAAGATATTAGTTTGCATGGATTGCTTTTCGATAAACAGTAGTTTATTGCATTGACTCTAATGCTGTTATTAAAGTAACTCAATTTTATCAATATTATTATTTTCATTATTATTATTGTTTTTGTTGTTGTTGATATTTCTTAATTTATTTATTTTTACTGTTCATTTTACCTGCTAGCATAACAAACCACAATAATAATATTGCTTGCTATGTATCTTGACCTTGAAACATTATTCTATTTTAGCTTATTAGGCTTCGGGCTTATTTTTGTAAATAAACTTAGGGCACGTTCGTGTTTTTCGTTGTTGCTAGGCAACTTGTGATTCGAATTGTGTCGTTGGATCCTGTTGATTATTAAACGTCTCGCACCTGTTAAAGGTTTGGGTAATTGAGTCGAAAGCTTTTGCATTAAAAAACTAAATAAACGTGGTGATAGTCCAAATAAATTACTTAATACAAATAACCTAAAATGTTATATATTTGTTGTGACTGCTTCTTAATACGACATAACTATGAGTTTTGAATTTAAGGATATTAAATGATATTGGAAAAACCATAACAATTAGACTAACGTTTGGAATGAGATAATAACGGTTAAACTTACAAAGTTATAGGTTATAATTATAAGAAATTACAGTTTATACTTAATGATAAAGAATAATTAAGATTTAACCTACAATATGGGTCTGGGATCTATAGATACTCAGATACTAGTGCCCTAACAATTTATATCAATTTAAAAAACACATTCATTTTTTTTTACATGATGTATGTATACGAGTAAAAAAGAAATATGGAAATTACAGAATAAGGTTTCAAAGTTCAAAGAAGCAAGACTTTCAGTATCTACTAATTAACGAAAAGTTGAATTTGCCCTGTTTGTTAAGTTTCTTTGATACTGCGCTCAAAGAAAACTTAACAAACAGGGTAAAACTGTTTCATACTTCTTAAATTGGCCCTTTATAGCACAGTGATATGTCTGCGGACTTACAACGCTAGAATCCGGGTTTCGATACCCGTGGTGGGCAGAGCACAGATGGACCATTGTGTAGCTTTGTGCTTAATTACAAACAAAGTAATCTACCCTAATCTAATTATAAGTATGAAATAATTTTGAAAACGAAGAAAAATTTGAGTTTCCCGATGTTAAACTTAGAATATGAGTTGTTGTTTTTTCAGGAAAGCGTCTGGATCATCAAAATGAGAGTGGTTTAATAGAAAAGTCATTTACATTAAAAGAAGCAGTTGGCCCAGATGATAAACCGCCCAATAAGATATTCATCCAGTACAACCACGTAACATCATATGCCCCGTGAACATGATCGGTAAGCAGTTCAATCCGTTCTGTTTTGTGAGATATCAATGGTTAGAATACTCACAATCCCAAGATGCTATTTACTGTTTTCATTGACTACAAAAAAGAACCTACTTCTATTAGCGTTGGTTTGCACAACTGGAAGAAATGTTATGGGACAAAATCAAATGATAACAAATTGTTACAGAAACAGCAGCCCCCCCCCCCAGTGGCACAATGGTATGTCTGCGACTTACAACGCTAGAATCTGGGTTTCGATACCCGTAGAGGGCAGAGTACAGATAGCCCATTGTGTAGCTTTCTGCTTAATTACAAACAAACAAGCTGAAACAGCAAAGCTCATTATATTTAGAATGTGTTGATTCCTACGCTCAGTACTTTAATGTAAAGTCTGGTCAATTTTAGTTCAGAGTTGAACTCCACGATTCAACTCATAAGAAACTCGTTAGTAATAATAGACATTATTTGTGTACTGTACACGAAGTGTTGCTTGTTATTGCACAACAAAAGATTGCACAGGCAGATCGTTAAGAATCGGAGACATTAATATTCAAAATCTTGATAGTGGAGCATCATGTGGTAATTTTCTTGCATATTATCAGTTATGAACCTGAGAATCAAAAGTATACACATTTCACCATTCCAAATGCATTACTAGAAATTATGAAGGAGATGATATTGAATGAAGTCAAAGAAAAGTTGCATGTTGCACAGTTTTTTCACCACACTGACAAGCAAGAAGGAGCAGGATGTTTGTACAGTTCGTTACTGCTACAAAAATGACATTCATGAGGAGTTTATTGGCATTTCTGAGGCCCATGCACTGGATGCTAATGGACGAACAAATAACATCCTCGCAAGTCTGAAGATAGTGAAGAATTGTGTTAGAAGAGGATATAATTGTGCTTCTGTGGTGTTTGGGCATTTGAACGGAAACGACTGGTGGTGAAATGGCGTGTTATATCCACTGGTTGTGAAATGGTATGTTATGTCCGCTGGTTTGGAAATGGCGTGTTATATCCACTGGTTGTGAAATGGCATGTTATGTCCAATGGTTGGGAAATGGTATGTTATGTCCAGTGGTGGTGAAATGGCATGTTATGTCCACTGGTTGTGAAATGGCATGTTGTGTCCGCTGGCTTGGAAATGGCATGTTATGTCCGCTGGTTTGGAAATGACATGTTATGTCCGATGGTTGGGAAATGGTATGTTATGTCCACTGGTGGTGAAATGGCGTGTTATATCCACTGGTTATGAAATGGCATGTTATGTCCATTGGTGGTGAGATGGTATGTTATGTCCACTGGTGGTGAAATGGCGCACAACCAGTGGACACAACATGCCATTTCACCACCAGTGGACATAACATACCATTTCCAAACCATCGGACGTGCTATTTCACAACCAGTGGACACAACATGCCATTTCACCACCAGTGGACATAACATACCATTTCCCAACCATCGGACATAACATGTCATTTCAAAACCAGTGGATATAACACAAACATCTACTTCTTGTCTCAGTGTATTTATGAGGTATAATGCATGTGACAAACCATTTGTTGTCTTCTGCAACATATCTGACGCAAAATTTTCTTTGCTTAGGATATGTCTGATTTCAAAAAGGCATTGAACAAATCGACGATCAATCTGTAATTTATATCGTTTGCTTTTGTTACACAGTCCGAATTTTTGTCATTTTCGATTATATCTTCGAGTACTTTCAAGACAATTGGGAGTCTTTTACAAACTACACCAAAGTTCTTCGCCTGGCACGACCATCGAGTGTCAGAAACCATCTCAATTATCTTAACATTATGCTGCTCTGGTTTTTTCCAATTGAATGGACTGTACTGGTACTAAAGAATGAGTACATCTTCGTAAAAAAGGATATCATGTCTGAAACACGTTTGCCTCACTTTACTATATCAACAGTTACGAGATTTAGTCTGTGAAAAAAGCAGTGGACACAACATGCCATTTCACAACCAGTGGACACAACATGCCATTTCACAACCAGTGGACATAACATGTCACTTTTCTCTAGTGTGGGGATTCTTGTCTCACTCGCTGCAGTAGATGTTTGCCGCACTAGAGAATCCTGCAGCGAGTTTTGGGATGCAGCAGAAGCAGATGAGCGGAAATTACTCACCAGCTCAAGGCCAGTTGGGAATAAGGTACAGCCTGCAGCTATACAAGATTTGATTGTGGCAAAAGTAACTGAAGGTAAAAAACCAGAAAACCATGGTTTTGATGACTTCATACAAAACGTCTATCAGATAAAGTTACTGCTAAGCTTGAAATAAGATTTAGTAGCAATAATATTGATTAAATGAGAGGTATAACTTCTAAAAGTTACACGGATCCCTCAACGTTCATAGAATTTGTCAAACTTTTTAATGTGGACACCAATGCACTTAGTCACGAAATCTCCACTTTTAAGTACCTTCTGAAGAGAAAGGTGGAACAGGAATGTCCAAATAGTCTTAATGCCTACTTAACAAAACTGAAGAATGATTTTTGTTGGTTGGATCTATAGCATGTACGTTGCCAGTTTCGTCGGCTGAGTGTGAAAGAAATTTCAGTTCAATGTGTTACATAAAGAACTGTTTGCATTCCGTCATGAAAGATGAAGTTTAGACAGTTTGGTGACACTTGGTTTCCATCGGGCATGTGCAAGCAAGCTTAATCTAGATATTGCAGTAAATAGATTCAAAGCGAAGTTTACTCATTGTAGAATTGTGCTTTAACGTGACTGTTCAAATGTGTTTATTAAATCATGTTTGCAGTTTGTGCCATATGCAAATTAAAAGTAATTAAACAGCGTTTATGTAAATAGCACTTCCAATTTTTATACACTTTTTATAGCATCTATAAAACATCGTACATACTAGAAAAATACAGGTGATCAGTGTACGTAGGGTTTATGTGTCCATGCTCAATTAACCATGGACCATTGGTTTATCAGGTTTAGCCCCTCTGTCAGGCAAATCCTGTCGCCACCCCTGGTCCAGCACAATGTGGGACAGTCAAATTATTTATGGATTTCAATTACATGATACGTTTTGTAGGATTAAGAAACTTTCTATGATCGTGTTAGCTCCAATCACTTTGGGGTATGTCCCTTATATTTCATTTATGGTGATTTATTCTATTTGACTAATAACATGCTAGAACAAGTATCTATCCCCCTTAGTGGTATGTCTCTGGACTTACATGCCAAAAACCGAGTTTTGACACCTGTGATTGGTACAGCACAGATAGCCCATTGTGTAACTTCGTGCTTAATTACGAACAAACAAGCATATACTGCATACATTATTACATTGGGCTGTAGGTCAGTGTTTTATAAACTGAGATGTTTGTAGTTTTCTTAAATAGTATATTAGTATATCTAATTATTGAAGTATTGTTAACAAATGTTTCAGTATATGTGATACTTGTTAAGTTGTGATTTTACTTATGTATGTTAATGACATATACTTAGAACATATTGGGTTATGATGAAACATGAGTTTAATATAGAAAATATAAATGAAGATTTGTATTTGTTGTTCAAACATACTTGTTAGAAACTGTTATTCATGGGTGTAATTTATCGTAAAAGACTAATCTAAACACATAATTATGAAGCATTTGATCCTTAGTCCAAATAGGGTAGAATTAAGTCACTTTGTGTTAGTGAATTATCAATGTAAGGTGAGTCTAAGTTATATTTTCCAAACATTTCTAAACTGACCCTGTCTGAACTCTTGAGTGATTGCTGTATGTCAGGCACAGTTTAATCTTACTGAGTAATGAGCATATGTTTTTGTTCTAAAGTGAGATGAACTCATTGAAATACAAGAATTGTAAACTGCCTTTTTTCATTCAGAAACTACAATCTTACATACTGAACTGAAATGAACAAATAGTAATATAGACATAACGTACAAACACTGTATGAAAGCAAATTTGATAGAAACAATCGAGTATTTTATAAACATAAGATGTTTGTAGTTTTTGTAAATAGTCAGATTTCTCAAATATTACACATACTGAAAAATTTAAGAATTATATTTGCTTTTCTAATTCAGCATCAATTTTGCAGATGAGGATTCATTTAAATGATGGAGAAGACACGGGATATTGATCTGAAAAACATTTATTTGTTTAAACACATGAAATTTAAAGGTCCTTTCAGGATCATAAAATCCTGAGAAAGCTATGATTACACTTATCACATCTACTGATGAAAAAGTTTCTCATTTCTAATATTAACAATGAATATCAACATCAATCTATTGTCTGATCTTCCTTTTATGTTGCTATGAATGATTAGTGATAAATCTGAACAGTTTATCTAAGATCGTTATCCCCTATCTAATTCTTGAAGTTTTGTGAATACATGTTTCACTATGTGTGATAACAGTTTATTTAGAGTTTGTGATTTGACTTACATACATTGATGATAGCATATCTATATGGAGACTGGTATTAAATGGTTAATCACATTTATTAGAAACGTAAGTAATCAGTTCGTGGAGTCTAATTGAGCAGAGAGTTTGTGAGAATTGTACAATAACTCAGATCTACATATTGAACATGTCCAGATAAAATCTGAGAAATAGAATATCAGGAATATGTATTTAGCATTTATTATCATTATGAAAAGTGAAACAGTCAATGAATTGTGCATACTAACTTTTTATATTTAGTGACATACAAAAATGTATATTAACTAGAGAAATGAATTAGTGATAAGTGTTTTACACATAAAACATCAGGAAATACAAAATTATGTCATGCAAATCAATTATAGAAATAAAAACTATAATCAGTATGTTAAATGTTTACTACTTCGATACTGAAACATAATTGTCTATACTTCAATGTTTATAAAAATTAAACTATGTGTGATAAAAGTATTCAGAAGGCTTATCAATTAAGGAAGTACAACTAAAGAACTAATGAAATAGTAAAGTGTTTTATACATAAAGTGAAAGATAATTGTAAAAGGATTATGCTATAATATTTGACTCATTCAAATAATGGATAGATTAAGATACTACATGTGATAAAACTTACATATGTAATACATTATGTTATAATAGTTGTCTCATTAAAATAATATATTATTTGTAACTTTTAGGACATATAATTACATCTAGACACTGTCTGCCTATAGAACCTTACTAACACTGTCCTCCTATAGAACTTTACTAACACTGTCCTCCTATAGAACCTTAGTAACATTTTCCGTCTATAGAACCTTGGTAACAGTGTTCACCCCTAGCAATGCACCTTCTGGTATCAATTCGTGAAACTATGGCGTAATCATCTCTGGTGCATAACATTATGACGTCATCGTCTCTTCCCACTGAGTCAGCTAATCAGCAATTTGCCATGCAAGTGCAGGGATAACTACTGGTGTTGTAGAATATTATCTAGAATACATATATAATCAACAATTCTCAATTACAATTTACTGTACAAGTTGCTGTTCTGCACCATCCCAAAACCTTTTCAATAGACGTGCATGTGTCAGATTTTAAATACTACTAGAGACTGACAACATTTTGTTCATGAACAGATGAACTGAATCAAAGGTCGTCTCTAGTAGCAGATAATGCCCAAGATTAAAATTATGATAACTTGGTATTTTATAGTCAAGTCTTTTCGGGGGTTCGCCCTGTGGTAGGGCTGTTAAGTCGAGTTCGAATGAGTGAAATACCGAAACTAATTCGTCACATTCTGAGACCATGTGTGTATTATAAGCAGGGCCAAATTAAGCCTACTAAGGGCTTATTTATTTTTAAGGACCTATCAGCCCTGAGCTAATCTGACACTGAATAGAAGAGGTAGCGTCAAATCTTACTATTCAATCTGATAAGGGCTTTGCTCAAAATTCAACAACAAGAAACTGGGTATTAATATATTTACATTTTGTGAAATACCCACATTTTATAAATGTTTAGGAAACCATGCAATAAAAAAATCATATTTTGGACCAACGTTGGGTTTTGGGTCAACGTTGAAACAGCCTTGGTCTCCTATCTGGGTAACTGATATTAAAAGTTGGAATACTGTTAGCATAATAACTTTAACTTTGATATAGTAATTTAACCAACTTTCTCCCAATGTTGAGTCGATGAAGAAAAAAGGTTGGCCCAGCATTGATTCAAAATCTATTTGATATCTTGGTAGAAAACTTAATATATTGTAGCTTTTATATTCTTCAGTCAACTAAGCCTAACCTTTTATTTTTTAGGTATCTTCATTATTTGTCATTCTATAAACTCTTATCCCTTAATTAATTTTGTTATCGTTATTAGTCCTGAAATATAGCAGATGTAACTAATGCTGCTTCTAGAGCATCCATTATTTTATTATTTGTTACTCCAAAAGGATGCATTTCAGAACTGATCTAATATTAGTTTTATAAAGTTAATACATACACACATAATATAAAGCATTCAACCAGTCACCAAGTTTTACTTACCATCATAAAGTAATGCAATCCTGTCGTTTCCCCCATTGTAGACCATCGCAGCTTGTATCTTTTTTACCCCCTGTAGATTAGCACTGACGAAGAGTTGGGAGACTGGGAGAACCTTCACAAATTTTGTGTCGTAGACTGAAAATTTCTCGAAGATGTAAACTTTAAGCCCAGAAAACAAAAGAAAAGCTGTAGTTTTTGTTTTTTTCTTGAAATGCATCTTTACTTTAGCAGCAGCATCAACTATGTTACCAGCTGACTTGACTGGAGTTGAAACTGCACTGTCACTCCTTGACTCAGTTGTACTCTTAATCCCTGCAGTTGAAACTCCAATATTGCTTACTGACTCAGTTGTACTCTTAATCCCAGTAGTTGAAACTGCAATGTTGCTCTCTAACTTAGTTGTACTTTTATCCCTGGCCGTAGACAGTGGCTGGGTCGATTTGGAAACAGGAGAGACATTCTGCACCTGTAGTGTTACAAAGTTTTGACAGAACTTCGTCAAGCTCGATTTAGAAATTAAAAAATATTCCTAATCTTAATTCTTTAATTACCCATCACATTATTCAGATGCTTCATTGCACAAGGAGATCAATTGGAAAATATTGTAATGCATATTAATAAACAATAATCAACATACTACAAACAATATCCTTTAAAACTTTTGACAAACAAAATTCTAGAGAATAAAAACATGATATGCTACTTTCAAACACATTTACATTATTTAAATTGGAAATCTCTCAAAAAGCTTTCACGGTTATATATTATATTTTTGTACTAATCAATTGTCGTAAAATCAAAGTACTAAATAATTTAGTTACATATTTCATGGATGATTAGCTGAGATAGTCTTCTGTGATGTATTACCTTTGTCTCTGTCACCAACCCTAAAATACAGGTGATTAGATCAGACAGTCTTCTGTGATGTATTACCATCGTCTCCGTCATCAACTCTAAGAATATTGATGATTAAATCAAACAGTCTTCTGTGTTGGATTACCATTGTCTCTTTCAACAACTCAAAGAATACTGATGATTTGGTGAAACAATCTTCTGTAATGGATTATCACTGTTTTCTTACTGTAATAAGCTCTGCAAACACAGCCTGTAAGGGTCTTGATACCTAGAGGTATTTTCCATGGCCATAGCTTTGGTTCTGTTCTCCTTCGAGAGCTGAGAGATTAGAGAAGCTATCTCTTTCAAGGATAATCAATATGCTGTTTGATATTGTGATATCCTCATAGTCAATAACAGACTACAAACGAATAATTGTCTTGCCAATACACTTAAATAGTAATACACTACATCCTTGTTTCCCTTTTCTCTGTTTAAGACTTTCCAGCAAAGTTTCAAGTTTGGAAAAAAACATGATTATACAAAGAAGGAAAAAGGTATGTATATATATATATCATATCACCACCTGCTATCCTCAAATAATACCATCTCTTTAAGTAGTTAGGGGGCACTTACATGATATATTGCCAGGCAATGGGAATAGGGAGGGAAAAGGTAGAGACAATAATATCATCAGAAATGATGATGTCCACGACATGGAACCAGAAGGTGCATTATTATGGATGTGTTGCTAGACTGCTATGACAAGCAGACATGATGTCAGAGACGATTGCATAATAATTCCAAGAGGTAGAACCAGATGGCACTGGCACCATGCAACGATGTCACCAAGAGTGCCTTGCTAAGCCGCCATAACAGGCAGACATGATGTCAGAAACAATGACATCCATAAAGTGTATCAACGTGTCTCAACATGGCTAGATTTAATACAGTTGGTATAAAACTCTAATTTATTAGTTCTATATTAGTTCTAATTACATTTCCTGTCCATTTATATGTAAATCGTCCAGAAAAATATGCTTATTTAACTATCACGCAATGATTAAAATATACTGTTTCACTAGTTTGACTTTATGCTATCCATATAACTTGACAAAATATTTCATTCTGTCACATGCTTCCTTATAGTTTTATCCTACACGAGTTTTACAAGGGTGGGTGGTGTTACTATACTTCCACATGTGACAATGTATTATCATTTATAAAGACTTGTTCAAAAACGTACAATCTAATTGAATACAAAAATTGTATTTAACTGAAATGTGTCAGTACACATTTAGTGTATTGTACAGTGAACATTAAATTTACATAGTTGGAACAATTTATTTTCAATATTGAATATAATGTAAACACGTAGATAGCGACAATGTATTATAATTGACTTTTATTTTAATATAAGTTTTCTGCTTCTTTAAAAACCAAAGTTTATTGAGTCAGTCAGTGGCCTTGAATAACAAACAGCCCCTCTGTTCTTAGTAAAAGGTATGTGTGTGACCACAAGACGACCTTTGTATTTCCTAACACTCAAAGATTAGCTATCTTGACGTCAGTGTCCAGATTGTATATGTGTGTGTGATATTTCCTAATAGTGTCTTAACGTAGGATAGTTTCAAAGTTTTATGAAATTTTAACAGAAAATGGATGGATAAACAGTAAGTCATTCATTTATTATTTTTAGTTGTAGCAAAATTAATTACAAGAGATAATAAAATGTAAAACTAAGAATATGAAAGAGTTAGTTTTAAATCATTGCGTGATATTTAAATAAGCGTCCTTTTTTACAATGATAAGTGATTTATACCACCTCATTCAAATAATATGTATGTTATAATAGTTGTCTCATTGAAATAAGAATTTTCGTGTCCTTTTCAAAATGTAAGGAGTTATAGAAACTATAATCAGTATATGTTAAATGTGTAAGTGTGATTGGCTGATTTGATCAATAACTATAAACACAATAAACAGTGTAAAAACTTTCCAGCAGTAAGTTAATTGTGTTCATAACATTATTGTCATATAGAAACACAAGTAAATGAAAAATATGTTAAAACGTGTTGAAATCTTCATGCTGTCCTACAGAAATATAGAAACATCTTTGTGAAATGTACGCTGAAATCTGTATACGATCCTTAGTAACATTGCACACCTTTGTAAAATACATGTAATACAAATAAATATATAAATGAAAACAACAACATAAATTGTGACAGGACGATTTACAAATAAAAGGTCAGAAAGTAGGATTAAATATATAACTATTGAATTAGTGTTTTATGCCAACTGTATTAAATCTAGCCATGTTGATCCAATTTGTAGACGTCATTGTCTCTAATGTCATATCTGCCTGTCATTGTAGTCTAGCAAGGCATCCCTACCAACACACCTTCTCTGGTAATATAATTGCATGACGCCAGTGTCTTCTAGTTCCCCTTTGTAGAACTATAACGTAATTGTCTCTGAAATTCCATTGTCATGTCCACCTGTCATGGCAGCATAGCAACGCGCCCTCTGGTAACACTTCATTGAACTACGACGTTAACGTCTCTTCCTCTTCCCTCCCTCCCCCGAGGTCGATGCTCGTTGGTGCTCTCTAACGGCGTGTTGCACGGGTATCGCCCTAACTATTACTGTATTTTGTTACTGTTTCATTTCAGCATCTCATAGAACCACTTCTTATAGTTAAAATGAAATGCTAAAAACCGGGCTTCGTTACCTGTGGTGAGCTCAACATAAGTAGCCCGTTGTGTATCTTTGCGCTTAACTACAAACAACAGCAATTATTATCTGGTATCGTCACTTTCTCGAATCTCTAGCAGTTCATTGAAATGCAGATTCGTTACATAGAAAACTTAAGTAACCCATAACTATCTAATAAACTCGTTAACTTACTAATCGATCAAATAATTTACTCTAACGTAACTCGAATTTATATTCTATTCAAAATGTTTCCTAAAGTTTCAAGAAGATTCCGAACGTTACGCCACAGGCTAAAAATGTGACGTCAAAAGCCCCCCTCCACCAGCCAAGAAACCGCAACAATGCAAACGTAGGGTCTTTTTTCCGTTTGGTGCCTACCAACAGAGCGTTTTGAAAATGACATCAATAATGTAACAAAATAAAATAGTTAATAATAAAACACTATATGATATTTATTGCGATATTAAACAATATTTTTTTTTTATATAAATCTTGATCTTTGTTTCTATTTCTTCATATAAATTCACAAATATAATAGTCAAGAATTTAGTGATGAGTTCTGCACTGACGCTTATTCTATTGGTGGGCACCAAACGGAAAAGATTCCAAATGTCTAAAGTTAAATTAATAAATATAAGAACCTATAACAATATCTTTACAAGTTTAACTGATAGACGTCATGGTCTTAGTAATGTTAGACTTAAAAAAAAAGCTGTGGTACACAAATTTTGATTTTACGAAAACTCGAGTTACAGTTTACGTGAATTCAAATAAAGCAGCAATAAGGCTAGTCCTAGCAGGGGTGTGTTCCCTTGAAGTGTTGTTGGCTCCCAACCCCCAAGCTGATGCCGTCCATTAATCTAATTGTAGATTTGGCTCCATTATATGTCTTATTGCCGGAACCTTTCACAAACACCACGATTAAAGTAAGGTGGAGCCACGACTGATTGCCTAATGAGTGAGTTAGCCATCCAGTAAGGCGTGACGATAGAACCACTCAGTCCTTTGGTCCGTTTTCTGTTCAACATGTTGAGTGTAACATGACGTTTTTACATAAAGTTCTCACGGAAACGTGAAATATTTATTATAATGTATTATTTCGTTTTCTTTTCTTTTATTGTTGCCCCCCCCCCCGTGGCTCAGTGGTAATTCAGTGGGCTTGTAACGCTAAAATTTGGGTTTCAATACCTGCGATGAACAGTGCAGAGTTGACCCATTGTGTAAAGCGCTTAACAATAAACACAGATACACACTGTTATTGTTCTGGACAAAGGATCTCTATTTTTTCATTCGATTCTTAGAATTTTATTTGCAGTATTTTTCATTGTTTCTAGGACTTAACTATAAACATCTGTGATAACAAGAGATAGTTAACAAATAAGTGTTCATAACATAAACATTAATCTGTAAAAAACAGTACCTCAAAATAACGATATCCAGGCATGTGCAGGAACTCGGTCTTTCGTAGTGCGCTTGACTTCAAGCGGCACTGAATGGAGCTTGGCGGGGTGCTGTTAGTGGATTTTACATCAAAGGCCACGCATCTCTGTGAACTAAAGAATGCGCACTGAAGACCACAGTTAATTACACTGTTTGTCTTCAAAAGACGGAATTCAGTTCCCGATGGGAAAGAGTACTCTTCAGGAATCAGTGGGGATTTTGAAAATATGACATTTTGAACTTTATAGTCCCCACAAGCAAGTCCTACTAATAATAAGCTCAACCCCAAAATCCAAGCTAAGTCTGCAGGATAGCCAGTTTTTGTCATATTGTTTATCGTACACCTAAGAGTGAAACAATACCTTTCCCATGTTTTATCTAAATAAACCGGTGGCCTCGTGAATATTAATTGCCTTTCAATGATTGGTTCCTAAAGAACATCAGCTAGCCAATAAGAAATACAGATATTAATTGAGAGTTATATAGGTGCGTGATTTAAAGCAACTTCAACTACATGTATACTTGAATGTTAAAAAAAAAAACATATATCGGTTCTTAGTCACATTTACTGCTTGCAACTATAACATGGAAATATTTTCTGTAATATCTTCTTAACGCACTGTGTGTTGTAACATAGTATTTTTACTACTCCTGATTTTGGAATACTGCTTTCATGACACTTACTGCAGCTCCCTCGATGGCTAAGCATTAATCTTGAGGGTTAAAAACTAGATTTCGATCCCTACGGTAAACATGGTGCAGATAGCAGATTGTGTGCCGCTCAAAATGAAACAAGTATATTCAACTAAATCAAAAGATAAGATGTTTATCTTACTAAAAGAAAGACATTCTCGTTATTCACAAAGACAATAGACTGACCAATACTATATTCCATGTTAGTCTGTAGTGTATTTTATGATTGTACGCCAAGCTAGTCTTCAGAACTGTTATAATACTATATTCCATGTTAATCTGTAGTGTATTTTATGACTGTATGCCAAGCTAGTCTTCAGAACAGTTATAATACTATATTCCATGTTTTAACTGTTCTGAAGACTAGCTTGGCATACAGTCATAAAATACACTACAGACTAACATGGAATATAGTATTGTAACTGTTCTGAAGACTAGCCTGGCATGCAGTCGTAACTATACACTACAGGTTAACATGGAGTAATATATTTTAACTGTTATAAAGACTAGCATAGCATACAGTCGTAACTATACGCTACAGGTTAACATGGAGTAATATATTTTAACTGTTAGCATAGCATACAGTCGTAAATATACAGTACAAGCTTTGGTGCATAGTCCTTTACTCACCAATAATAATATACGATAACCATTATTTTAGGTTATTATTGGTTATTGAAGGACTTTTGTAACGCTATTATTTCGTTAGACTGATTCTTTTAAATTATTTGGTAGAAATAAAATCAAGTCAAGTCCACATTACAATAACAACTTAGTTTATTTTCCCTTAACCTTCAGGCTACTATCACTTAAGTTCACAAATAACATTTTCACTTTCAACAGAGATTTACTCACTAATGAGACTACGACTAACGTATAAATTAACTTACTTGTACGATTGCACTGTTATTCGATGAGTACCTAAATATACATGATAAATAAGACTGATCGAAATACTCTACCAACTGAAACTGACTAAATGCTTCACTGATTCTCGTATTTATAAGGTAGCCTTGTCACTACATACTTTTGAAACTATCACGATCACTAATATTCCAGAATATTGTAGGTATTGTAGGACAACTTTGATAAACTTACTTGATCTTAAAATCATGCACTCTCGCCGAAATATAAATTAAAACATTGAAAATATAGCTTACAACAGGGCTCTACATCAAAGCGCACAAACTATAATAATAGATGGTATGTATTGATACGATTGTTGCTCATACAACTGCTTTTAGAATATTGTTCCACAGAGAAACAAATTTGTATTGTTAGTATATTGCTGCCCGAAGAAGGGTCTGGTAAGAGGGTCGAAATTTCGCATTTAAATAAATAATATTTAACGTAGATGACAGTCCGTGTATATCTTTTTACATACTATTATAATCTTCAACAATTTTGTTATTATTTTCTCAATGTAACGCCTTACTTTTATACGTTATATTCTAATGGTGTAATTTGGTTGTTACGTAAAGGAAGCTGCATATCGTAGTGATAATGTTAAAATCAAACAAGCCAAGACCACCTCAAAAACTCTAGAGGATTTAATCTTCAATTTTTTCTAGTGCATTCGAGAGTAGATAATAGATACGAGGGCAGGAAGATAGATGAGAAAAATAAAGATTTTTTTTCCGATCGATAGAGTGAATCAGTCAGTTGTATATGGTTTTGGATTTCTGCTAGCTAGAGCTCATAATGAGTTACTTTCTATAAGTCTTTTGTTATGTTAATGTAGTGCAATTAGCGTCATTTGTAAACATGGTCTAAAAATTATCACAGTATTCAAGTGTGAAAAAATGTGAAGATGGAAATAAACTAATATGATATTGTTTATGTTGATTGAAGTTTGAATTACCTTCGCATCCTTAGAAAACTTAAAGGAATCCGCCAACAAAATAGTAATGTTAAAGCACTGTTCTCAGAAGTTGGAATATTTTTGTGAAAATAAAATAAAACTTCAACTGTAAGAATGGCACCCACGAGGTTAAATACTGAGAATGAAGCATTATTTTTCAGATGACGAAATTATTAAGAAAAGATTTAGAGCAAAGATATAAAAAAATTAAAACATGACCGAAAAGACTGAGAACAATAATTAGAACCTAAGAAAATAAAAGAAGACCAAGAAGAAATGTACAGGAACTTAAGGTAGGAGTTACTAGAAAGTGAAGTGTTATAAGTAAAATAAATAAAAAATCAAAGAAACTGTCGGAAAATAAAATAAGGACATCTACGATATAACAAAGAACAAAATATAACACCTGGGAAATGAATTATTAAATACAAAGATGAAGCCAGCCACACCTTTTTCTGCATTGGCTAAAATGTTTCAACTTAAAATACCATCTACTACAAAATATGGAATAGAAGAACCTTTCTGGTCTACACCTATAACTAGTATTGCTGCCACCTGTTACTTCCTGGAACCTTTCTGGTCTACACCTATAACTAGTATTGCTGCCACCTGTTACTTCCTGGAACCTTTCTGG
>NW_013668768.1:138227-141518 GCF_000517525.1 Limulus polyphemus
TATAACTAGTATTGCTGCCACCTGTTACTTCCTGGAACCTTTCTGGTCTACACCTATAACTGGTATTGCTGCCACCTGTTACTTCCTGGAACCTTTCTGGTCTACACCTATAACTAGTATTGCTGCCACCTGTTACTTCCTGGAACCTTTCTGGTCTACACCTATAACTAGTATTGCTGCCACCTGTTACTTCCTGGACTATTCCATCCATGACATTACCAAATCCAGTTCAAGAATTTCAAAAGTGAAACCAATGGACTGTAATAGAAAGCTACTATGGAGGCCATAATAATCTCAGATTGAAATTAATTTTCCAAGTCAACGGAGAGAATGGTAAACAAAAAAAAATCCAACTTGCTGCCCATTTAAAAGGACCAGTTTTTACAACATTAAGTAACCTTCCAGCTAAGATCCGTAATAACTACCAAACTTTGGCAGCTGTATTGTCCGACAGGTTCAGAGTGTCACATCAAAAAATAGCATCCAGGGCAAAATTCAAGGCATTAGCTGAACTTGTAAAACATTTTGAAGGTCTTGCCCATTTATCTGGACAATCCTCGTGAGATAATGAACTATTAGACGCCACAACAGACGAGGATATGAGAATTCTGATGAAACAAAGTAGATGTACATCATCAAGGGAAGTTCTACATTGACAATGGAACAAAAATTCATTAAAGTCGCAGATAAAGAGTTAAAAAACACCATCTCGAAAAAAAACGCCATTTCGAAATTACGAGATCGTCAGATCAAGTAATGTTGAAACATTAACTCACACTGACGACAATTTAGAAAAACTAAAAAGATTTTTCAGAAAGCTATTTGCATAGGAAGGATGAAAAAATCCAAAATACAGTATGTGTTTCAAGTATAACTTGAAGGAATATATTGTCAGGAACTGCATAAAAAAACTGCATACATATAGAATAAAAATTCCTTCCAAACGATTACAGAAAGAGGGAATTGCTGTAGATGTGCGAAGATGCTATAGATGTGTGTTAAGATACTAAGAAGATAATACCCAAAGGATGACTCTCTGAGCCCAACCAAATTGAGAGAATAACAAGGGGCTAGCTAGACATCACTAACAAGGAATTAGCTAAAATTAGGGGATAGAGTTCAACTGAAAATAAAATTGAAGTTCAGTGTTTAAGAAAACCTGTTCAAGAGTCCACAAGTTTATTGATAGGAAGTCTTACAATATGTTGATTGACATTGATCCTACAGCTACAATACTTCGACCCGATTTGGTAATGAAAGGCAGAAAACTGTATCCACAGATGAAGAGAAAGTAATGTGAACAACAAGAGAACATAAGATTTCAGCAGTAGGAAAATTAAAAGTTACTCTTCTGTAGAAGACCTCTCTATGCATCATGATGTCTGTGTAATTAGCATCGTGGAAGAGTGAATATTGGAAGCTGAGTTCACATGGAAGCATGAAGGTGATGTTGTCCTAGCTTCACAGTCTATGACCTGGAAATGATTGTGCGCTACGTGAAAATTATTACACCAGAGGTTTGACTTCCAGAAAACACGCAAGAATAGTGTCATTGCACCACCAAGAAGCGAAATACTCATACCAGGAGTTACTAGAAATAATCTAGTGACTGGATCATAATTGGACCAAATATTCCAGCATGCCCTGGGGAATTGGTGTTGAAAGGAATAAAACTGGATTTGGAAGACAAATTCCAAAGTTAATTAGCTGTTTGTAGGAGAGGCAGTCCAAGCCAAAAGTATGTTGGTGAGAGAATGACCAATTGGGTAACCCCATAGAAAATGTGTAAGTAGAACCTCAACTTGTGAAAGAACCAGTAGTTCCTTTTGAAACTACCTCCAGAAAGTCAAGAATGGAGCCGCCAGTGGATTAATTCTACCCATCAAGAACTCCCCAAGTGACAGGGTGACCAGTTACACCAAGAGCCAAGATGCCATCCCATATGTATACCAGGGGATTCGATAGAGAAAACCACCAAAGAGACTTAGTTAAGGGACAATTTAGTGTAGTGTTTTATTTTTTGTATTAGGATTGTTCAAGGGGCTTAAATCCAGGAAATGGTGGTGCTGTAAGTTATATTTTTAATGTAGGAAATTTGTCTTGTACATTTGAAGGTAGAGTATAAATACGGAGTCGGCAAAGCATCGAGAACACGGTTGGGGTGTAGTTATATAAGAATATATGGACCTGTTTTTAGCGGGTAAAGTGAATAATTCAGTTTCTTTTCGTTTTTGAAATCTGTGCTAGCTACAGAGCGTTTGAGTTACTTTATACAAATAAGTTGATATTTCGGTTACGTTTTTGTAGTGCAATGTTTGAAAGGAGAAATAAACTATTTTGTTATCGATTACATGGACTGGACTTGGAATTATTTTCATTATAAAATTTAAAAGAACCCACCATTGAAAGAACAACGTTGCAGCAATAGATTACCTTGTGCTTTGGTTGAATACATTTACAGCACAATCTTCATCAAATATCAAAATATATAAAAAATACTAGCTCAGTGTTTCTGCTTTATTTACTACTGTTCGTGCAACAGTGTGATCAATATTCTAGATTCTTTGCAAGAAGTTCAAGTTAATTTCCTCAGTTATAATACGATTGTCTGATGACGTTTTCGTATTGATGCTAATAAGCTTTATACAACAGCAGTTATGTATATACGTCTTGATATTCTTTTAGCATATATTGATTTGTTATATGTTTCAGAAAGAGATTGCATGTGACCGAAAAATTTATTCAAACTTTATATTATCTTTTCTATATACTGCAAATCTCTGACAGGAAATTAGTTAGAATATGGATCACGATTTAAATACAGTAATAATTAACCGGAAACAGCTAGTCGTTTTCGCTATTAGTAACTTTCTGTGACTTGTTCTGCTGTACATTCTTAGAATTAATGGTTCCATTAGATTAAGCGCATTGGAAAGGTTAATACTTGGGATATTTTTAGGATTCAATACGAGCTGATTTAATATTTGTGGTAAAGATCTTGGGAGATTCTTAGGATTCAATACGAGCTGATTTAATATTTGTGGTAAAGATCTTGGGAGATTCTTAGGATTCAATACGAACTGATTTAATATTTGTGGTAAAGATCTTGGGGAGATTCTTAGGATTCAATACGAAGTGATTTAATATTTGTGGTAAAGATCTTGGGGAGATTCTTAGGATTCAATACGAAATGATTTAATATTTGTGGTAAAGATCTTAGGAGATTCTTAGGATTCAATACGAACTGATTTAATATTTGTGGTAAAGATCTTGGGGAGATTCTTAGGATTC
>NW_013668769.1:0-5227 GCF_000517525.1 Limulus polyphemus
CTTTAATTAGCTATCTATCGCTGGCTTCTCTGACAGGCTTATATACTAACAAAGGCGGCGTCTCGAATGACTCGGGCCTTCCCATCATTCATGATCATTCGAGAAATTTCACGTACACTACCAGCGCCAAACGCGCCAGCAGCGTCACGTGATTTCCGCTGTAGTAACAATACGTACGTTGGAGGCCATGGCGTATGAAATGCACAGTTATGAAGTTAATAATATTATTGTAATGTAGATCAAGAAATCTTGTTCTGTTCTAGAATTTTTTACTGTTGAAGAAAAAATAAATGGTTTAGAATTGGTAATAAACGTAAATTTGAGGGTTATTTTTTTCAATTTGAATAGTTTTTAGAAACATTATCACATCAAACGATTTGTAATAATACGGCCAAAGTTATTAGTAATGTTAGAACTCAGATTAGTTGCATGTTTTGATAATTATAATAATGAATTTAAACATTTTTCGCTGGAGAATTTAAAGCTTTAACAACTTAAAATGAAAACAAAAGTGTTGTTATTTCTAAATCGGATACGCGTAATAGTGTTGTAATCCTGGATAAAGATTATTACATAAAGATAGCTGAAGAAATTGTTTGTGATAGCACTAAACTTGTGAAATTGAATCATGATCCTACTAATAAGAAAGAAGGCGAATTACAGAGGTTTTTAAAATTTAAAAAAGAAAATTTTCTTCGTGGAAAACAGTATGAAGCATTTGCTAAAGTTATAAATGCTTAAATTTGTGAAAATTGAATTTTTATATGTGCTCATACATGCATACAAAACCAGAAAGAATATACATAGTTGTGAATGTATAATAGAAACTTAAGAAGAACAGATGACCAAATAAGGACAGGAAAGACGCTAAGTAAAATACATGAGTTGATTGAAAATGTATTCCAAACTGTAATATAAGACTAGAAAGGCAGCGATTCTTCTTATCAGCATCGAAAAGAAACGATCGTGGTAAAGAAAAGCAGCGAATGTTTATGATATTAGACACAAAGTTAACGGAAGTAGCTTTATAAAAAATATGGAACGGAACTTTGATGGGAAGCAACAAGTGGAGGAGTGTATGTAAAAAGTCCGATGTTACATGGCTTATCATACCACCCTGTTAACAAATAGTTATGATTTTGGTTTAGTAGAAGGTCATGAATGTACCAATTAAGTGAAGGGACTACTTGTAAAATACTTCTACAGCACTCGTTGAGAAATCGGACGAACACGAGAAAATGTGTATAAAAGTCATGTTTTTTTGGTCCAGAGAAGAGATCTCCCCTTAGTTCAGAACTGTCAGGAAACCTGCTGCCAAAATATGGCCGTACTTCAACATATTGAAAACATTTGTTGCATAAATTATTGCTACTTCTCTTTAGTCTAACAACTACTTAACAAATAATGTCTGTGAATAGGATAATGTTGAAAGAGACTTCGACTGTAGACTTTAAATTAATTGAAGAAGTAATAGAATTATTGAAAGATATTTTAGAATATGTTTTAACTGTCTGAATGTATATCTCGTATTAACTTATTTGATAATTTATTTATGGTGGTGTCTATGCTTATGAATATTATAGAGGGTTTGATTAATGAACATTTAATGATTCGACACGAAAAATTTAGCCTTTTGATATAAAATTATTTCATGGTGAATATTTTTGATTAAACTTTTCTACTATATTGCAATGATCAGTCTCTGAGTAAATTCTTTATTCTGAACGTAAACTTCCTCGAGTTGGTGTCTTGTGTGCTTAACTCACGACTGCATAACCTGGTAATAAATAAATTTATTTGTAACTTGTGTGAAGTCGACCCAACGACTACACCTACCAGCTACCTGTTACAAGTATTTGGACATTAAACCATCAGGTTGTCATTCTGGTATTTTTTATGAATTGTCAAAAGTTCTAAAGAAGGGTAACCGATTGTGTCTAACATTGGAACTTATAAAACCATGCCTTGGCTGATTTTGTGGTGGACTTTTTCAAAACATTTATTGCAAATGAATACACCCTGAAAGATAGTTTTGAATTTTCTCAGGAAATCCAACAACTCAAATTCGACAGTGATGTGCATTTTGTGACTTTCGACATTGAGGCTTTGTGTACCAATATACAACTAGAAGAAACAATACAACTAAGTGCAGAATTAGTGTTTTAAAAAGAACTCCAATAATGTGTATATACCAAAATCGGTTTTTTTCAATATGATGAATTTTGCCATCGAAAATTCATATTTATCGTTGAATGGTCAGCTTTATGATCAGATCGATGGAGTCTCTGTGGGTTAAAAACTTGTGCTATCCTTAGCTAACTTGTTTTTGTGCCATTATGAAAAACAATGGCTGGAAAACTGCCCTCAACAGTTTAAATCTCCCTACTACCATAGATATGTAAATGATACCTAAATTAGAATTCTGATCAAGTCCTCTAATTTTTTACAGTACTTAAACAGTAGACATAACAGCATATGGTTTACTGTAAAGCATTAACAAGATCACAAACTTGCCTTTTTGGATACTTTAATTTGTAGCAAAAATGAAGAGTTCAGGTTCAATGTGAAGTGTATCATAAGGAAACATTTACAGGTTTATACTTTAATTTTGGAAGTTTTATTCCGAATGCCTTTAAAGAAAACTTGGTTAAAATATTGATTCATTAAATGTTCAAAATATCTAGTATGTACAAAGATATAAACAAAAAAAAGTTGTTGATATCATTGACATTTTGTGTAAAAATATGTTTCCTGTTGAAACGATGGACAAAATACTTTATGAATATTTAGATAAGAAAAACATATCTAATATTATTCCAGTTGAAGTGTCTAAATACTCTGTTGTTATTTGTTTACCTTTTATGTGTCACATTAGTTGTTAGGAATTACTTAAGGCAGCTCATTTGTAGGCTATACCTACAAGTACGATTAACGATGTATTTTGAACCTTATTGTCGCCTACAATCTTTTTTCTTACAAACTTAATGACCCTATTTCTGTTATACAGCCGTCCTTAGTAGTTTACAAATGTACTTCTCCTTGCTGTCAGCAAGGTTATATTGGCTCTATGAAAAGGAAAATAATAACATACATCAAAGAACACTCGAATTTCAGACCACCCATCAAATTCAGTATAGTTAAACATACCCTAGGAGATTGTAACATATTCCTCACATCCAGTTTGTTTAAGATTCTAGCTAGAGCCAATGATGAAAGAAGCCTATGTATAAAAGAGAGTATTCTGATTTACAAACTGAGGCCTGAGATCAAAGTTGTTGAGTTAGCAGGTAAATTAAGGGATGGAATCACACACAGAGTGTTTGATCATTGCCAGTAATGATTAGCAAAAAGAAGGAAAGTATGCCCAAGTTCTGTATTAATTTTAGAGAGGTGACCAGAGAAAATCACATTGATGCCATTAACAGAGGAATGTCTGAATGTATTAGAAGAGGAGATATGGTTCAACACGAGATCCAAAACTCGAGCACTTTTGATTAGTTGAAGAAGAATAGTCAACTATTCGAAAGCACTCAAGTTTTGGGTCTCGTTTTGAAGATATTACAACTTTTGTAGGTGATCCTGTGTGCTAACTACTTAACCTGGACTTATATGGTTCAACACTTAAGCCTGGGATCTGGATATTGGCAAATCGAGCTGGACAACGAAAAAGCAGAACTGAAATTGATTTTATCATGAGAGACGGGTTGCGTGAGTTTTGCATGATGCCATTTGGCCTGTGTAATGCTTTAGTCACTTTTAAGAAGCTGGTGGTAGTTACACTTCTCCAACTGCAAACAGTTTGCTTTTTGTGATGCAGTATCTGCATTCAGGAGCTGTCAACATATAGCTGGAATATGCAATCAAATATTCGCCTTCATCCTGCATCTGCAACAACACTGACCGAAATCTACTATTGCTGGCATCTGTATACAACAGGAACTCACAATCCTGTTCTGGGTATGTGAAAGCAAAAATGGACACAACAATTTTGGAAAAGTTACCCACAAAATGTCGATAATATAATGAACCCGGGAAAATTTTAAATTTCTCATCTTGTTGAAGGCTGGTGTCAGTCTTGAGGCACTGTGATATTTGCATGGTCCATTAAGACTCCTTCTCTACCCATGAAATGATCAAGTAATTTGAGTAATGTGTGCATGAGTGCACACTTCCCGGATTTTAATTCTGACTCTTATATGTGTTGCCAAACTCTGGACAAGTTCATAAAAGCAGACTCAAACATTCAACCAAACACTAAGTCATCCACATATACCAGGAATTTTTCCAATTGCAGCATTCGGTATTCGTGAAGCACTACTGACACTACCTGTATGAGAGAAAATACACTTTCCAAGTACATCATACATATCTTAAGTGGCTTATGAACTTTAAAAATCTGGATTATGACGTTGCAAGAGTATGACATGGAAACAGAAGAACTATCTTGTCATACAGTGAGACAGACCACGTCCACTGATTGAATGTACTGATAAGTGGCACCATGAAGATATAAAAGCCATTTCGTCTCTATCATCACAAGCTGATAATGGGGAATTACTTGTCATGCAGCGAGAGAGTGCATGGGCAGCACGAACTGAGGAACTGGGTGTGAATGCATACAGTCTGTGGCACTTGTACAAGCAGTTGTACATGCATGGTGGTATAATATACCAATTCTATTATCAACCACTAAGACATAACACTCAACTTGTGTTGCAGCTAGTGGTACCCGACCCTGCATATTGCAAGGATTGGAGGTTACCAGGGTGTTATATGGTAGAAGAATGTCTATGATAAGACAGTTAAGAATAAGACTTTCGAGCCTGGAGACTGGGTGTGGTTGTGGTGTGTGCCTATAACAAGGAAGCAACTTGATTATGGTTGGGCTCGTTCCACCTAGTTCTTTGACAAGTCAGTCACCTGATGCATGAGATCCAGCATTCATATAATGTGCATATTCAACATACAGGCAAGCAGCAACCAATCATTATTGATGCATCTCTTGTACCTTGGTGATACCAGGAATTGTTGGTTGAGATTGATGAATTGGAAGAAACCAAAGGACTGTTCAAGAGAAGGTCAGCTGATGAGGAAGAGGCAGCCTATGACACTTGTACAAGCAATTGGTTTGGTTTGTTTTGAATTTTGTGCAGAGATACACGAGGGATATCTATATTAGCAGTCCCTAATTTAGCAGTGTAAGACTAGATGGAAGGCAGCTAGTCAT
>NW_013668769.1:5978-10299 GCF_000517525.1 Limulus polyphemus
ACTCTTGGGCTACTCTTTTTACCAACGAATAGTGGGATTGACTGTCACATTATAACGCCCTCACGGCTGAAAAAGCGACCATATTTAGTTGAACGGAGATTCGAACTGCCAACCCTGCAGATTGCGAGTCGAGTGCCCTAACCACCTGGCCATGCTGGTCCTGCATATGTGAAATTAAAAATAATGCTTTTATGGTAAATCTACATTGTCACAAAAAATAGGGTTACAATGCCTCGTCTTCCCAACAGCAACAAGACACGAATCCAGACATAAGTACTAAACTTCTTCATATTCTTGAACAATTGCTTATTTTGTGTTCTAAAAGTAACTAATAATTAATTTAAAAAATTAAATAAAAATATTACTCATGATAACATGAGCACATTGCAAGACATAATTGTGTAATTCAACATGTGTGCTAGTAACTCTAGCACATCATGAAATGATATATCAACTCTATAAACTACCAAGACATGGTACTCAACCTGTGCTGCAACTAGTGAAACCCAACTCCTGTAAGCACAGGGTCTTCAGACTCTGCATAATACCAGGACTAGACTTATCTGGGTATGTTCGATGAACCAGATGAACATGGTTGGGAATTACTGCCCAAATATTAGCTAGGATGGTCATGTAATTGAAAGATTGTTAACTGAAAGGGTTTAGCAACCCTTACTTTTAAAACCCCTGAATAGTAACGTAAGATACTATATATGCATTACATGGTACAATTGCCACTCGTGTATTAACTAATAAAACATTGGTTGAAAAATTGATGACCAAAAGGGCATTGGGACCCCTTGCTTTCTCAGTGCCTGGGTGATTTTTCTTTGTGAATATTGCCAATTTTTACCAGATCAAAGGTGTTTCGTCTAAATTGGTGGGAAGAGTTTCTCTTCAAATGGATTTTCCCATACATGGAAGTTGTTTTCTACTCTGAAGCAGAGAATTAAATGAGTGATTTTTCAGTGAAGCAAGTCTTATTTCACTGGAGTTGCCAATGTTTACTTTCATGTGAAGCTATGCAACATGAGTATATTGATTTTTATTAATACAAAACAGTACTTCAACTGTCCATGGATGCCAACCAGTTGGTGCCCATTTACTGTGGCCCAATGTATTTAACCAGTGCTGACAAAAGATTGAACTGATATGTGAGGTAGGGAAATTGCACATAACATTACTTGCACATGGAATTCCTGGCTGAATAGTCCAGTTCAGATAAATTCCATCAGGAAGTGTTCATTTCATGAAGCCTGTGAAATTGTTGAGTAACACTAATAAGAGTTGACAGCGCATTATCAGGCCATAACTATAATCTCTTAGTTTATGGAAGTAACCCACTTAGGTTACTCTGGTGATGGCACACATGCCTGTGGAAGTCCATCAAAAGCTATTAGTATGTGATAATGTGTATATATATTGCAGTCTTACTTGTATGTAAATATCCATTCGTGATTATGTGCATGCTAGATGTGGCATACGTGTATGACGCTCTACATAAAGTTAGTTATGAGTGTTGTTCAACAAAAAATAATTAGTTATTGAGAATAAGACAGAGAGCAAAAACAAACTAAGAATACTAGGGCTTGATATGAGTGTTGGATAGAGTGATGAAGTTAACCGTGAGTGTTGGTCTGTAAGACATTATTTGAAGAAACAGAAACCTATTGTTTTCATTTAAGCTTATGCAAGTGTTTTAGTTTAGAATATACAGTTAGGAGTTTGATTTTCTCTAAATGGATGTGAGTAATGGAAGACTCACACAAAAATTGCAGGAAAACACAGTGTTACCTGAGTATTATCTGGCAACATTTCAGTTGGTCGAGCTGAAATTTGAGTAATGTGAAATTATGTGCTGCAAGTGAAATTCATAAACATTGAAACTGGTTTAACTAATTAAAGCTTTGCGCACTCATGTTTTGTTTTATTATGGTAAAATATTGAATTTTCAATCAGCAGATTGAAATATACCAAAACACCTGGTTTGCTGTCTAATTTCTGAGTATTCTTTAATAGTTCAGTCATAGTTCATGAAAATGTGGACTATGCAAAAATGCTGGAGGCGAAAATTAACACCTTCCTTTGAGATTTAGAAAATTATCTTATATGCTTAATTTGCATCTAAAGGAAATACAGATGGAAATAAGATGTTGGTGTCATTAAGTTTCAATGGATGGAGTAAATAGGTCAACATCTAAGTGGCTTTTGGTCTAATGTTGGTCGCTTGTATGAGTAACTACACTGCAGTCTTGCCCTCCATTTCTTTGTTGGTGTAACAGCTAATCAGAATTTAAGAAAATGCAGTGGGCTTAGATGGTAGCAGATCATCATCACGGCTGTGACGACTTCAAAGAGCACAGTTATGTTAGGTCAGTAACTGAGAATGCCTGTGTCAACCGCACTGTATGCAGACAGTAGGGGTTATGTTCTACAATCAGATTAAGTGTGAGAACATGTAAGTCTGTAGACAAGGATCTTGACTGAGGTTTTCTTAAATATTTTTTACTCTTTGATTCTGACAAGACTTTCCAGGACGAAGAGATTTTGCATCCAGACCACTACAACTTTAACCTATACTCTCTACGAAGTTTGTCTGACCAAACGGACTTTTTTCAACCCAGTAATTTAACTTCTGACTTTTCCTAATTGAAATCAAATTTTCTGACTATCTTGATCTTTTAACCTGCCAGTTTATGTGCCAAACTATTGATATTACTCAGTCACAAAATTTGACAAGAAATCATGGAAGAAGCCAGTGGTAAGACTTTTAGTTTTTGATGCTAGCAGAGCTGCACTGCTTTCCATGCCTGATGTTGATGTCTTCAGAACCAATGGATGAAAATGCATTTGTGAATGATGCATCTAGCATGTGGGCTCTGAAGATTGAATGATAGAATTAAGGGTTCGCTCTCCTGACTCTGGAACATTCTATTACTGCACCAGCCACCCAAACATGGGGTGTACCAACCATGGAGACAGGGAGTATAGGTTAACCTAAACCAGTGACACCTAGTGTGCCAGTTGTCCCAAAGGGGACTTCAATGCTGGATCCAGTGCCCCTTGCAGACAAAGGAAAGTACGAAAAGTGGGAAGACTAGGAGGCCCAAGTGTAAGTCTCACTCTTAATCTAATGATAAAAGTAAAAGCCCAATGATTTGCCATGTATGATGGTGTTTCACTAGTACACCTAATAAACAAACTATCTGTGGACAATTTCTGTGCGATTCATCTAATAACATGGCAGAGGAAGACCTTATCCTAACTAAAAGTGCTGCACAAGAGACAATGTATGGTCGACCAGTAGATATGACCCCATTGCCGGTATCAACACCAGGGGCAATTTACTGGGTTTCAGTTATTATTGTGAATTCTTCTGTTCCAGTTTTTCTAATGACCAAGACAACAACAACCATGTGCACTAGAGCAATAGCCTCAACATATATTTTAGTGATCCATGCAATGGTTCTGGGGGTTAAGACTGAGAGGATGACACTCCCCACAGAGCCCCAAACTAAAGTGAAAGTGTAGATGCAGATAGCAGTTTTGAAATATTACTACCAAAGTCAGGCAGGCAAATGAGTGGAGGATTGAGCATTGTTTAACCATATGGAAGACAGTCTGTTGAAGCATGGAGATCCACCAACAAAGATTGAGGAGGAGATGCATTGGATTCAGGAGGATAAGGAACACACTCAGAAAGCTCTTGCAAACTAAAGAGGTTATTCCTCAAATCACTATGACACACCAAAGATACTCGATTGCATGAGAGGATTTTTTAGTAAGGTTCATCTGGGCGAGTAGCTCCAACTTTTTCTTGCCTTGATTGTATATATATAGCTTGAGTATCAATTTATTCAATGATGCAGTTATTATATTTTATTGTAAGGTTTACATATATGCTTAGAATTAAGGTTTGAATTTGTACAGTGTATATATGTATTTACAGTTGTTTAGAATAAGATTTAGGGATTTGATATGCAGTTATATAGTGTATATATTTAGAGGAGTTGTTTCAAAAGGTTTTATTTCGTGTATTGTATTTGTTTAAAGAGTTTTGTGTTGATTTGTAAAGTGTATATATTTTAATTTAGGATTAAATTTTGTTTTCATGTATATAGAGTTTTATAGGTACTTTTTGTATTTGGGGTGAGCACAAAATGTATATATTTGTGTAATCATTCTATTTTTCTCTCACGAATGAGCTGGTCTATTTAAACTCTTTATTTCAAAATTATAATGCATAGAGTCATTCAAGTAACACTTTAACTTTCCTTTGTTTGTTTGTTTATTTGGTAATTAAGTCACAAAGCTACATAAT
>NW_013668769.1:11062-26694 GCF_000517525.1 Limulus polyphemus
TAACGACTAGCTAAAGTACCCAGCTTTGCTCTGGTTATGAGGTTAATATATTCTAGATGACTATGTCAGTGTGTGTATATTCTGAACTTATTGTTAAGTCTCTGTCCGTTTGTTAATTTTCCGTAAAAATTCTTTCCGAAGAAACTTTAGCGATACAAGTCCTTTCTTAAATAAAACTAGTTTATTCTTTCTCAGTACAACTTTGCAATACACTTAATTTCCACAGTCACGCTATAATTCACAAAGAAGGAACGATTCACGCGCTTGACTCAATTCTCGTCTCTATCTCTGTCTGCAATTCAATTCCATTGTTGGCGTCACTTCTTGGCGGTCTTATATACAAGAATACCGCACATCTAGTAAACACTCGAGCGTCCAAGAACCTTCGAGAATATCATGACGTGGTACTAGAGTCACGTGACTTCCGCTGTCGTAACAATGATAATCAAATTAATCTTTGTTGAAGTATGACAACACGTATTTAAAAAGTATTACAAAAACAAGTAAAATGCAATTTATTGTTATATGACATTATAATTCAACAAAAAACATAAGGCGTATTTAATTCGTATGCAATACTAATAGTATAAAAGAAAATTTTGATTTTAATACATTAATATTCTTTATTTATTTTTATTCATAACATAATACAGTGTTTCCAACGTGTACTGTTCTACGAAAAATATACCTTTCTATATAAGTTGATACTAAGCCCAGTTTTCAAAGTAACAATTACCTTATCAAAAAAAAGCTTTTCTTTCTAATTAGCAGTTGCAATGAGAGAATCAATGTTTGCTCGTTTCCAGTCACGGCAACATTTTTGTAAAGTTTTAAAAGCAAATTTGAAAGAAACAGTTCCTAAATTCAGTATGCTCACTAACAGCAACAGATCTGTTATTGTTGACAAATACTGTAGCGGAAAAAGTTACTAAGTTCAATACGATTTACAACGTTCTGTTATTCATAATGAATGCCGAAACGAAATTAATTCCTAAATTCGATACGATTTACAACGTTCTGTTATTCTTAACACACACAACGAAACGGAAAGAGCTCCTACATCCAATATGGTTACCGACAAATATTCGTGAGTGTAAGCTTACATTTTTAGTCTAAAGTCTACCGTCAATACTGATGTCTATAATAGTCACCTTTTTGGCTTGGTACGTGGAACCACCATGCCATATGAAATAGAACACCTCATTCAGCGTAGTTGTTTAACTACTTCTGTCGTTCTTGTATGAACCTGCAATGTTTACAGGGTTTAAAAAATAAAAAGATCGCCCCAGTGACACTCAATCCCGCCTGACACACCTAAGTTCATCCATTCCGCCGTGAACCCGAGTGTGTTGCCAGGGGCTAACGCCACGTAAACTATTCTAGGGTAACAGTATGACATTAATTATCACCAAAGTAACCCTCGAGGCCATGCAGGTTTACTAATTTTGTGTACGACCAGTTTACTGACGCACTTGTTGGTAGTGTGATGCGGAATGTTGACCGGAGGGCCCACATAAGGGGATATGTGATTATGTGAGGCGCATTTAGTTATATCTAAGAATCCTGAACTGAAAATGTTTGGTTTTATTATGAAGTCATTCTTTACGTTTATCTCCAAACTCAAAGTTCTCGTACAGTAGGTATAATATAATGTAAAGGGCGTACTGATAGGATCGCTACTTGCTGGTTTAAACAAAATTTTTGTAAATACCTTTTAAAAAAAGCGTAAATCTTCACCTGCTTATTTCGACCAAAGCAGTAATATTCAGCCAGTATTTGTTTTACAACATACGATAATAAGTAAGCTGGAAAACTACAACTGCCACAGTTTGACGACACAGTTCCGTAAACCAGGATTGTTGATATTTGCTGGGTATTTACTATGTGATTATGGGGTGCAAGGTTTCTCGCAGCGGCTCAAAGAATGTTCAGCTAAACCAAGAAGCGTCTAAAAACGGAAGAGAGTCACTGAGGTATGTTTTATATCTCATTTTTCGTGCATGTAATCATAAAGTAAAAACAGAATTTAATTTGTGATGACGATTAAGAAAAGTAACCTGATATGCTCATTTGTGTCAGATACATAAGCATCAATTTAGAAAATTGAATAAAGTTATTAAAGTAAGGAGGTTTGGATACGAAGCTTTTCGTTAGGCCTGGTCAGGTGGTTAAGACGCTCTACTCCGAATCTGTGAGTTCGAATCCCCATCCCACCGAACATGTTCGCTCTTTCAGCCGTATAGACGTTATAATGTTACGGTCAGTCCCACTGTTCGTTGGTAAAAGAGTAGCCCAAGAGTTCTCGGTGGGTGGAATTGACTAGTTGCATTCCCTCTAGTCTTTCACTGCTAAATTAGGGACGGCTAGAGTAGATAGCCCTCATGTAGCTTTGCGCGAAATTCAAAACGAGAGGGAATCCTCAGTAGTCGCGGCACTTGAAATTCTTTAAGGCAGGATTATAGTAAATTAATCTATGAGACCTTGGGCATGGTCAAATACATCAGTCGAATGGGTTTGACCTCCTGAGTTCAAAACTATAATTAGATCTCAAATCGGTCAAGAGATGACGGAACTACGAGCTAAAAGTTTGTACTTCAAAAACGATCAAACTCGGAGCCGTTCTATGAGCCGCTATGCCAGGGCTAAAAATCAAAGTCTCTCTTTAAAAATGCTGATAAAAGACTGAATCTCTTAATACGTGAAATAAATTGTGTAAGAACTTCGTGGGAGTATTCGGCGCAAGAACACACTTCATGAACCATAAGAAAACCACTATATTAAAAGGAAATCTTTCTACGTTTCAGTAGCGAATCTTGAATGCCGGACGAGTTTGGAAGAAGTCGAAACACTCTCGTACGTTAAACCTGAGTAGCAGTTATGATAACCCAAGTGTATAGTTATTTACAAATGAGAATTTCAAACGCTGATGCCTCCCAGTGACACAGCGGTATGTTTGCAGACTTACAACGCTAGAAACCCGTGGTGGGCAGAGCACATAGAGCCCATTGTGTAGCTTTGTGCTTAATAACAAATAAACGCTGATTTTATTTATCTTTTGCATTCTAAGTGGTTTATAATACTGTAAACACCTTGAATAAAAATTAACAATAAAACTTATATATACATATATTAATTATTGTTGTTTTATGCACATCAAGCAAAGCAGTAAATATGGAACTTGCTCATACCCTAATTTTGAACCACTATTATACCTCGCGTGAAACATTGGTCAGCGTGCCGGAATGTCAATGAAAGGAAGGTTCGTGGTTTGCGTCTTGTTGCTGCCCAAACGTTTTCTGTTGATACCCTGTATGTGTAACAGCCATGGTCAACTAACTCCTCCTGTTCGGTCAGACAAGAGTTAGCGATGGTTTTTGTTGACTAGCTGCCTTCCCTCAAGTATATTAGTGTAAAGTTAGGGACGACCATGCGATGTTCGTTTGCGCTAAAAATCAGAACAAACAAATAAACATGCCATTATTTATGAAGATCTTACAAAAAGTACTTTCAAAACCAGTAGTTTTAATTTTATGCTTTATTTATTATAGATCAACTGATATTAAACGTGGTTCCCGTATAATGAGTTTAGAATTTTTTTAAACCCTACTGCAAGAACTCATCCAAAATGGGGGGAAGAGAACAACTTATTCCTGCACCGTATACGATTTAAATTGTGTTTATGTTAGATCTATATCATGAATTATTTACCGCAATATCAGATTCGTTCGAACACACACAAAAAGATAACAACAAAAAAAGAAGCTACCTGTCTAGTATCCTTTGTGTTCAGAAAAGTTGACAGTGCTCGGTGGCATAACAGGAAGTTTGAAGTCTTATAAATCTAATTCGGATATCGAACTCTGTGGAGGGAAGAGCGTAGACAATCCATTGGTCTTAAACAACAACAGCAGGAGAAAAAAATTTATAAAAAGTTATATATATATATATATATATATATTAATGAGGATTGGAGCTTAGGTAATAATTAGGTAATAATAAGGATTGTACTTCTTGAGATATTTTAACATTATTTCAGATGAAAATCACATTTTCTTTTAATAACTGAAGTCAAAATTTGGCGCCGTAGATATTGAACTATGCTTCTATAGATCTGGTAACAATGAACAACTGTAGTGAAACCATTTTAAGTTTGCCGATTGAATAATGTTTCTATAGATCTGGTAACAATGAACAACTGTAGTGAAGCCTATTTTAAGTTTGCTGGTTGAATAATGTTTCTATAGATCTGGTAACAATGAACAACTGTAGTGAAGCCATTTTAAGTTTGCTGGTTGAATAATGCTTTCGAAGATCTGATAACAATGAGTAACTGTAGTGAATCCACTTTAAATTTGCCGATTGAACTATGCTTCTATAGATCTGATAATAGTGAATAACTGTAGTGAATCCACTTTAAATTTGCCGATTGAACTATGCTTCTATAGATCTGATAACAACGAATAACTTAGTGAAGCCATTTTAAGTTTGCCGATTGAACTATGCTTCTATAGATCTGATAATAGTGAATAACTGTAGTGAAACCATTTTCAGTTTGCCGATTGAACTATGCTTCTATAGATCTGATAATAGTGAATAACTGTAGTGAAACCATTTTAAGTTTGCCGATTGAACTATGCTTCTATAGATCTGATAATAGTGAATAACTGTAGTGAAACCACTTTAAATTTGTCGGTTGACTAATGCTTTTGTAGATCTGATAGACTGTAGACCTTGTTTATAAAATTATTACTAACGTAGGTATAAATGGAGCAAGAACACAATGTGAATTCGCCCTTATTGTTTCAAAGCGTAACCTGGTGGTCAAGTCACGTACTCATCCTCCTTTATTCAAGTCTATTGAAAGAAGATACAAATTTGCTGGATTCAGTGCTACATCTCGTTTTTGAGACACCACCCATAATTAAGTTTTATGTTTTTATTTATAAAGAATTAAATATTTCTAAAATCAGAAACACAATGAAAGTCAGAAATACAAGCAAGTGTACTGTTAATAATTGTTTAAACCAGGGGTAAAATTCTAAAACAAATAGTTATTCATTTGGTTGAAGTAGACCTGTTTCTGAAAGAGAAAAAAATTCTAGCTCTTAAAAAAAAAATAATAAAAAACACGACAAAATAAGCTCAAATAAGTACCGGTACTAGTACCGCCCCAAAAAACAAATTCCGGTACTCAGTATCAGTGAATACTGGCAGAATTTCACCCCTGGTTTAAGCTGTACATTTATTTTCAACTGTGTCATACATATAGGTAGATAATTAGAAGAAGTAACATGATTTTGTATAGTTAGTATTATCAGAGCCCACAGAATGATAGGAAGTTTGGGATTTATAATATGAAATGGTCCCCAAAAACATACTGAGTAATTCAACGTATCTTTAACATAGGCTGAACTTTCATTAGTGTATATAAGAAACAAAATAACAACACAATTTTATATTCAAATCCAGACAACAAATAACTTGACTTCACTCGAGTTAATACTGATAAAGAAAGGAAGTAATGAGTGTGCTGATATTTTATCTGACTAGTTCAATTTCTCGAGATTAGCATATCCAATTGTAGAGTTTATCAACCATAAAGCAAAGTCCACAGATGAATGTAAACTGGTAGTGTTCTAATTGGTCATCTATTTTGTTGTATAGCCTGGAACCAGTAATTCTCAGCAGGCCAGAAGTAAACGATATATTGGAAGAAGACAGACAACATCCAGGAACTTATATTTTATACGAAGACTTAAATAAAGAAAAAATGTATCTTGCATTCAAGTAAGCGGTAACCATTAACATTTGTTATTCGTTTGTCCGTCTATCAGGGTATCTTTACCTTTATTTGTCATTTTATTCGACTGTTCTAACGTCTGTTCATTGTTATATATTTCTTTTTTATACCAGTTTTGCATTTTATCAATCATTCTGTTTTACACATTTAAGATATTCCGTCGATTACTTATTCTTTACGCAGTATTCGTATTTCTATCTACAGGTCTACTTGTTTTTTTTTATAATCTGTTTTTTTTTGTCATTATTTTGTTTTACGATTTTTTATAAGTCTGCTTTTACGTCTATTATGGTTTCTAAAAATATATTCTATGATTGTTTGTTTATTGATTAATTATTTTTTAGCCAGTTTTTCTATTAGTCTGTTCCTACGACTATTTTGGTTTTAATTAATCTGTTTATTTTTCACGTTTGTTTCTCATGTTAATCTGTCTTTAAAAATGTGTTTATAAGTTTTCAGTCCCTTTACTTTTTTTTTCTGTTAGAGTATGTTTATATTTGTTTTTATACATCTTTAATCCTTTTTATTTTCAGCGTGTTTGTGTCTGGAGTCTTATAACGCTAAAATGCAGGGTTCAATTTTCTGTTGTGGACAAATGAAGAGAGAGAGGTCATTCTATAGCTTTGCGATTACCTGTATCTGTTCGTATTCATGTCCACCTAGTGTTTACGTTTATAATGTTATCAAGCTGCCTGTGTTGATACGTGTTTATATAGGCGTACTTTTATTATTGTTTCTATTCGTCTTTCTGTCAATCTGTATTGTTGTTTGCGTCTATACGTCTTTTTATTTGTTCTGTATCTTTCATACATCTATCACTGTTTAAAAGTTTTGTCTTTCATCTACTTGTCTTTAAGCCCTTTTTTGTTTACGTGCAAGTTTTCTATAAATCTGTTTTTACGTCTGTTAGTTTTCTTTACTATATTTAGTTGACTTCTGAAACGATACCTGTTTATCTTGAATTTCAAAGTAAATTTTCGAAGACAAACATAAAAGTGAGCATTGTGTATTAACTTAAAAAGGATATTTTAAACATTTAAATAACAAAAATTAACAACTCAATCCGTATAGGTCAACCACTGGACCATGTAACACTTAGGCTGTCAACTATTGGAACGTTTAAAGTGAGGTTTTCGACTATTTGGCCATTTAAAATGACACTGTTAAAAATATAGAATAAAGACACGTTCATGTGAGATTTTTTTAGCTTAATATTCATGAACAATAAATTGGTAATAGTGTGTTTAAAATAATGGTGTAGGTTCAGTTTCCACTCGTCTAAGTTGGTTATATTTAGAACATTCATCAGGATTGACTTACTTGTCGTGTAAGCTTGGTATTCTTGAACTTGTATTTCCTGTAGTATAAAACGATGGACTCTAGGTACGGAAATGGAAAATCGTTGAAATAAAACAGATCATTCATCTTCACAATAGCGTTATGTACAACCTTGCCGTCCACTGTTCTGTTGAAAGTAAAATAATCTGTTTAAGGCTTGCTGGAAGTTCTTAAAGCCTCACTTTTAAACGATCCAACAGTTTACAGCTTCACTTTTAAACGTTCCAATAGTTGACAGCCTAAGTGTTACATGATCCAGTGGTTGACAGCCTCACTTTTAAACGGTCCAATAGTTTACAGCTTCACTTTTAAACGTTCCAATAGCTGACAGCTTAAGTGTTACATGGTCCAGTGGTTGATAGCCTCACTTTTAAACGATCCAACAGTTTACAGCTTCACTTTTAAACGTTCCAATAGCTGACAGCCTAAGTGTTACATGGTCCAATGGTTGACAGCCTCACTTTTAAACGGTCCAATAGTTGACAGTCTCACTTTAAACAGTTCAGTAGTTTCAATTTTACTCGAGAAGGTTTGTAAGAAACGTTACCTTTCTCTACCTTATAATCTGATGGGTATGTAAAGTAATTATGGATATTATTTATGGTTCATTACATAACATATGTGAAACTGCTCGACTGTTGCGTGTGAGGATTTAACTAAAGGTTATAGTTTGGAGTAAAGCAAAATATTTTCCAATTTCGTTTGATATTTTCTGTTATTGTTTCCTTTTTAACAACCTCAAGAATAACAACAATTGTTATTTTTAGAGATAAAGGTTTGAAGAATTTTCTTATTTCAACTTTTTTTTTTTGTCTGTCACATAAATAAAATAATTAAACATCACAGTGGCGTAGTGAGGGTGTCTGGCACCCCGGAGTAAAACATAGTTTGGCGCTCCCATCCCCCCACAATCCAAACTCCACCCACCCATTACACTCTTATTTTTTAAATTCTAACCTCATGTAGCAACCCTACCTACCATGGTATTGTATCTGACCACATTGTCATGGTTATCTGGTATTTTCAGGTATTATCCAAAACACGCAGAAAAACTCATAAAAGCAACCCTGAATTCCAAATATTAAGAACTAGACTACTTACAAAAATTCAAACAGAAATTAGACCACCAACTAGCCTGCTACTTCAAACCAGATGATTACGGCAATATACAACTCGCTATCAACCAAAACAACTCATTGTAGAATCAAGAAAAGAAGTCCATACACAATAAGAAACTAGATCAACTAAAGAAACTACAACAACAACTTGAAGTGAAACACAACAATGCAGATCAGCCTAACCTTGTAATCAACAGATCTGACCGGACACTCAACGACACAAAACTTCAACTTCTAAACAAAGGTCTCAACTTTGCCGTCAACTACAAAACAGCTCCATGCCTAGAGTTCAAGGCGTGTCTAGAAGATCTAGCCAGAAGACTAGTGACCTACTACATAAAAGAACAAAAGACCACCTCTACCTCAAACATCCTCCAGCTACAGAAAGAAGAAATCCATAACATCAAGCAACAGACTTTAATACAGGCAACTATAACAAAATGTGGTTTCCCTAAGTTCCCAAAAACTGTATTTTAAATAACTTCTTTAAAGAATTCTCGAACAAGACTATTAATATAGTCAATCAATCCTATAAACTGAAAAGTAACCTCACAAGTAACGAGATCAAATCCATTTATAATCTGAAAAAAGACACTAACATTAAAATTATAAAAGCTGATAAAGGCAACACCACTGTAATCATGAACAACTCGGGATACATCGATAAAATGAACGACATCCGTTCCGACAAAAATAAATTTAAAGCCATCCCAAACAACCTAACAAACACACAGGAAAAACAGCTAAACAGAACTTTATTACAAATGAAAAAAGATAATTTAATTACTGACAATCTTTATTTTTATCTACATAAAACTGATTCACGCACACCACAACTCTATGGCATTCCTAAACCACACAAACAGAACTGCCCCCTACGACCTATACTGTCCACATATGATTTCTTCAATTACAGTCTTGACCAATTATACCAACTAAATTCTAAAGCCTTAATGGCTAGTTTTGATGTCGTGTCGCTCTTCACCGAAGTCCCCGCCAATGAAGCTTACAATATCTCACTCGACCTCTATATTAATGACCTCCAACAAGGTAATCCACATCTTCAGCACACTTTTTGCTTCTCTATTAGAATTTACAACAACTAAAACCAACTTCCTTTTCAACAACGAACATTTCCTTCAAATAGATGGTTTAAGTATGGACAATCCTGTTTCACCTGTTCTTGCCAATATATTCATATAGAAACACAAGCCATACATTCTGCGCTTCACCCACCACTATACTGGTACATATACGTTGATGACACTTTTGCTGGTTTCACTTCTACAGAACTAACACTAACTTTCTTTGAACACATAAACCCCATTCATCCCAACATCAAATTTACTATAGAACACGAAAACAACGAACAGTTATCTTTTCTTAACCTCAATATTATTAGATCGGACACACAGTTTAAAACCAAAATTCACCGTAAGAACACATACACACCGGCCTCTACATCCCCTGGAATTCTGCTCATTACACCACATAAAAAATCAATACACTGAAAGACCTCATAAACACAACTACAAGACTCTGCTCAACGGACTACATAGATGAAGAAATCAACCACATAAAGCATCCCTTCATTCACACCAATAAATTTCCACCAGCTATTGTTGAAAAACTTTCCAACATTCCCCACAACAAAACTCAGCTCACGAACAAAATTTATACTAACAAACCCAACAACAGAACATTACACTGCAGTTTACCTTTTGTCCCTGAAACCAGCTCAAGAATAATCCACACTTGGACCAAACTAGCCATTAAACACAAAATTCCTGTCAACGTCAAATTCTCTCAAAAACCCGGCCCTAAATTAAAATCGTTACTAAGCAAAAATTATTTAGAATCACACAATACCAACGTCATTTACAAAATAACATGCAAGAACTGCCCAGAATTCTACATCGGAGAGACAGAAAGAAAATTGGAAACCAGATTCACAGAACACGATAAAAAAACCGTCCCATATTTTCCACCACTGCAACTCGAAAAAAAACATAGTATATCTATTAAAAACACAGTAACTTTAAACAAAGAACCAAACATAAACAAACGCAAAATCAAGAAATCCATCTTCATTGAACAAAAAAAGCCTTACTCTAAACCAACACCCTGGGGTGCCAAGAGATCTCTTCTATGTCGTGCAACAATATCCGGTTATCTGACCTCTTTGTTCCATATTGTATATATATATCTGTGTTAGTGTAAACTACTTGTACCTGATGATGACAAAACCTTGTCGAAACGTTCTACATTTGCTCTTATGTTAAACTTATATTAAAGTTTTTCTTCATTACCCATTCAAGCCGTCTCCAAGCATTATTATTCATTATTGTTAATTTCGCGCCACCGAACCCGGCGCCCGGTGGCAAATACCCTACCTCTTAGGGTTCCAAAAGGTTCCTTTTTCCCTGTTTGGTGTCTGATTATATGGGAAATTATTCCAAAGACTGGGAGGATTAAAATGTAAACTTCAGGGGTGGCCAAAAAATCAAAAAAGATTATTCTCATAAACAAAAACCACTTGGCTTTAATATTTTGCAATTTATTTATATATTGATATCCCTTTCAGGCTTTTCTAACTCCATACCTCAACAAAAGGGACTCATCACGACAGTGTAGGTATTTGACTAGAAGTGAATCGTTCCAATCAGACAACAGTTGGGAGTATGGACACTACAAGTCTTTGTCCCCGAGGTTAGGATAACCTTTGTATTCCATGGAATGTTCCTGTTGGCGACAAATGACAGCTCATTTACTAATGAATCACTGCGCTGATCCGGTAACTTAACTAGCAATTACAATCCCTCAATGTACAATAAGTTAGGTGTGTTGATCAACATTTGTGCAAAAATATTGAAGAAGAATGGCAACAGTTGTATAGATACAAAGCATTCTGTGCCTGGCTAGATAGAATCCATAAAGCATTCTATCTTACTGTTATGGATAATGCATGAATTTAAAAAAATTATTTGGTTTGTTCACGAAAAGCTTTTCATTGTTACTGAACATCAAGTACAAGAAAAAATTTAAACCAATTTGGTATGTGCAAATTGAAGTCCACGGTTGATAATTTCCTGTTTAAAGAATTTAGGTATATATTTTTCATTTTTAACTCAACAATTGATGGTTATACACTCTTGTGTTAATAATAATAATAACGAAGTAATCACTCCATGACATAACATTGTACGTGTTTTATTATTTCTGCTACAGATGGCGCCCCTCGCATAAACAAACTTTACTCTTTTAGAAGTAGTGAACAAAAAGAAGACAGAAATAAAATACTTCCATTTTTTTCAGCCAACTAACATTTCCAATTTCTGGCCTAAAACGTTAAGTAATCTCAGAGAATTATGCAAGAATTTAAAATTGACTTTAGAAATTTTACACCAGTTAGACGCATTCGTTTTAAAGTAATTTACGTATAATAATTCTCACCGTTGTTCTTTATTTTAAATATGCATTTTTCACCCTTCAACAATATATTTCATGGGAACGAATCCACAATATTTTAAAATGAACACTTTAATAAAAAACTTGTTTTTGATAAACTCTTTTGTTTATATTCGAATTTCAGTCTGCTAGAGAATTAGCTTATTTTTAATTCAACATCTAAAGAGGTATTTAATGAAAAACCTTAATTAAAGAGATTGAATTTATAATCTGAATGTTGGTTTTTCCTTGACTTAGCTTTTAGTTAATATGTGCAGTTTTCTAAGGAAAATACTTTGTGGAAAATTATCAATCCATTAAATTTTAGTATTTTTTATTAATATACACACTGTACAGAAACTCTTATTTGTTTGTTGTTAAGCGCAAAGCTACACAATTGGCTATTTGTGTCATGCCCAGCCGATCTTTAGCGCCATAAGCCTTCATACTTACCGCTGAATCACTGGGGACTGTAAAAAAAATTAAGTTTAGGTAGTAATAACAAGGACTTCAAATGCATTTTATTTCTAAAACTTTGTATGACTACTTTTCCATCCAGTGAGAACACTGTCATATTATCTTGACCTGTCTTATGTACAAGGAGATAATATAAACATTTAACTGGAGGTTTATGACGAGTCTGATGAAAGTGAGCTGCCTGTATAACAGACTACCTTTTTGCTTTGGAAGATCAGTTTCAGCAACAGCGTCGACTTCTAGAACAGATTATCTCTTTGCTTTGTGAGATCAGTTATAGCAACAACATTGATCTTTGAAAACCCTTCGGCCATTAAGATAGTTTTTATGGCGTAAATTGCATCTGAGGAAACTTAAGAGCCAAAAGAGCATAGCAAACTTTATATTCCAAACTATGCAACAGAATTATGTGACGACTTTGTGGAGCAAGTAACTTGAAATCCATTAGGCTAGAGTATTTAGAAGGGCCTTAGGAGTCAGTAGTTGAAACAACTGCATGATTGAAGTGTCAAAAAGGAGTTGTGCCCCTAACCTTTCAAGCTATCAAGTAGGGTTTCACATTGAAATATCTACTAGAGATTTTTTATTATTGCGCGAATTTAAAATATAATTCTTCGCCAATTGTCAGAATTTAAAGGCTTTTAGTTATATTTCTTAATAGTATAAATATATACTATGTTGTTCATGGGCTTAGGATTCTTCTACAGTAGGTGTCTGTGACTTGTTAACGATAAAGTTGACGATGAATAAATAGCACGCACTTCACTTGTTTTCAAAATAATATACATATTCGAAACAAGTTAACGTATGTACAATTAATTCTTCAAAACTATAGATATTATGGGCATATCATAAACACTATGTACGCAGTTCTCTCATTATTGTCAAATATTCACTTAGGCATATTCAATTACTTTAGAACTTCAGTTGATAAACCGAACTATCTTCTCAATTTCTATCGCACTAGTATTCTCTGTGATTCACTTACAATTGTGGCGCGAGTGACCGTAGTCGTTTGGTCTTCTTTCTTTTGAAGATCCTCTGTTCCTTTTACCAAAGTGCACTCAGGCTGATTCAATTATATTAGAACCACGTTATGACGGAATAAAATTATTTTTCTTATCTTCTTTTCTACTGTTAGTTTCACCCTAATATATTATTCGCTTGCTTTTAACTCTTATTATAACAAAAACTAAACAATAATAAAATATTCACTCACACAAATCAATCAATCACTAATATCTAAACCAAATAGTCTTTTACATCATGACAATTATCTACTCAATTACAGCAGTTAAAATGGTTGTGTGATGTAGAGCAACGACTAAAATAATGTGATTTCTAGTAGAATGATGTAGACTCATTGAAACCTGTTGGATCACTGCAATTATAACAGTTGTGTGATGTAGAGCAACGACTAAAATGATGTGATGTCTAGTAAAATGATGTAGACTGACTGAAACCTGTTGGATCACTGCAATTATAACAGTTGTGTGATGTAGAGCAACGACTAAAATGATGTGATGTCTAGTAGAATGATGTAGACTGATTGACACCTGTTGGATCGCTGCAATTAGTATAATTGTCACTAATATACTGTAACTCTAGGGTATTGAAAGTTCGTTTAACTGTTGATGATTGATAGGGAATCTGATTTATCAAGACGCTCAAAGAATTATGCAGCCCTTGCTTTCCAAGCACTCAAGTAGAATTTTATGATGAAAATTGGCAAGTGTTTACCTAAAAGATTACTTGAAGCTTCTGGTGAGATGGTAAGTGCAACTTTAGTTTGCATGTGGACACAATATAACACCCTATGATCTAATATATCTATAATTGTTTTATAGATGTGATTATAAAAAAGTTATGCTCTTGGACAACACGAGGAGGAACTTAAACTGTGATTAATCATGCTGGAAAAGTAATTCGTTCAGCTAGCCCTCGTCTGAGTAATATTTTCTAAGCTGCCAGTAGTATCAGGTTTCACAAACTTTAATTGGCGATACTACAACAGATGGTAATGGTTACAATAATGAATGTGCTTTTCTGTTTCCCTTGTGATTATTCTACACTAGTGTACAAGGTTATAAACATCATGATTTATAATTCAAGTTTTGTAAATTACAGTAGAAGAACCCAATAAATTTTACATAAGTTTGCACTGTTTTCATGTAGTTCTGAAAGAGTGAGTTTTCTAGTGGCACAGCTACAAATTTTTATAGTCAGCTGTATTTCTATCCGTCATATACTGTGTGAAAAGATATACTTATCTAATATGTAATGTAATTATTCAGAGGATTATTTACAATCTATGGTAGCAATTTACATATCTAATCACCTTGCGTCTGGCCATTTCTCTGGCCTATGACAAAACAGTTAAAAGCTCTGATCTCTATGTTGCCATTCCATTGACGCTTAGTGCAAGAGCGGGTGATACATAAAGCTCACCCCTGCTTGAATGTTTATATTACAAGACTTTCAGACATGGACTTCTCCTATTTGCAATTGTAAAAGCACACAGAATGCAGTTTTACCATTTTGAAGAAAGGTATATTTTTTATGGTAAATTCGGTGGTTCATTACAGCTAAATTAAAAACCTCCCTTGGAGCTCTAAATAAGATAATTCACGTGGGTTTAGGTCTACAAAAGTGGTGCAAGGCTTATGTTTACAAGCTTCTACCAAAGCACACAGTAGAATGAAGGGCTAACTTTTGAAAGCTGTTTAAATATCATCTGCCACGTAACAAGCGGAAGTCCATCATCACGCTAGAAAAGCATATGCTTACTTAAGTATCTGCAAAAGTTTGTGGAGCAACAATCGAAAGATCATAAAATATTTAAAGAATATTACAGAGCACTTCACAAAAGTCTTCCAAGGGATTTATGGTGGTTTCAAGCTACAGCTACAAATCAAAGCCAATCATCTAGATGGTCACGAATTATCAAGGTGAACTTTATAACTATCAAAATGACACGCTGACAATACTATATCGTGACGAAATGCCACCTTTACACATACTGGATACCAAGAAGGTATTACTCCACCAAGACGAAGCATCCAGCTGCATATCCAAGTCAAAACGTCAGCCACTCAACAATATGCAAGTACAAACGAAAATTCGAGCTATACCATTCAAAGAGATCTGTCTTGAATTCTATGTCTTTGGGTTACTCAAATGGGCCTTGAGAAGTCGTCGTACATACAAGGTTGATGATCTTTGGAAAGTATGTAAAGAGGAATGGAACAATATCGACTTTATTGTACTGTGCAAACGCCTCCTGCAGTAGACACTGCAAAGCAATGATCATAACCATAGTCAGTACATAGAACACCATGGTAATGGAAGAAGGGTCTATAAGACCTAAGTATTCGTCCTTATAAAATCATAAATAATATTCAACGTTAAACTGGTACACAATTAAAAACATTTTATTTAGGCCTATCTATGCT
>NW_013668769.1:26704-33835 GCF_000517525.1 Limulus polyphemus
TATCCATATGGATAACATTACCATTGTCAGGATAAGTAAGAACGTCAGCATTGTTTCCGAGTTTTTTAAGTAAAAAGAGTCCGTCAGGAACAAAGAGAAGATGTGGGTTTACAGAAGTTAAAATTGTATAATGTTGATAGGACTGAGATCTTTTAGTTTTGTGTTAATTGCTTTCTTAAGAACTGGAGGCTCAAGGTTGAGAGAATTGTAGAAAGGATAATTCCTCAGCGTCCTATGAGCTTGTTTAAAAGAGATAAAATAATTAACATATGATAGTTTCATCTGACGTTAGCAAGACCATCAACAAGGGGCCGTTTACATGTCTTGCTAATAGAAACGGAGCTGTAAAGAACAAACTCTGAAATCTCACTACGCTTGGAGTGGTGCTCTATTCCAACAAATGTAAACTAACAACTTGTGACACCATTAATAAACGCTAAAGTAAAGAATAACACCTACACACGATTCCTCAAAACGTATTTTTAGTGATATAAGGGATGTATTCACGTCACGAACTCATTCTTCAAACTGGTCCAAGGGAAGTTTATTGAGTTAGGAATTATTACTACGTGATATATTTATTCAAATATGGATCTCATTTAACAACAAGTTCTTTTCATCTATCGGGAAATTTCATCACAAAGTCAAATCTCTACAACAACTGAATAATTAAAGGAAAATACTTTGTTTTACGTTGTCATGGTTTCTCCTTTTAATCTACGTTCATTCATATATTGAGTTGTATTTTATTTGTTACCTTTATTTATTTTTACTTCTGGAGATAAAAGTGGTTAATATTATTGTTTTCAACAAAGCTTCCAAAAGTTTCATTATTTGTTTATTTCATTAGAAACAACATTTTTGAAGACTGCTAATCACTTTTAGTTAGCTTGTTTTTAACAGTAATTCATGTAGCACCCACCACGTGGTGGTACGCGAGAGGACCTTTAAAAAAAAAAGAGGTTAAACAAGCCATCCCAAACTCAAGGCTAATGTAACTTCTAGCCAATCAGTAATCTTAATATAGTTTGTTTTTCGCATTAACTGGTGCTCTTGCCCCACTCCTGCCCCCCAGTAGCACAGCGGTATGTCTGCGGACTTACAAAGCTAGAAACCGGGTGGTGGGCAGAGCACAGATAGCCCATTGTGTAACTTTGTGCATGATTACAAGCAAACAATTCCCCCACTACTACGTTTTAGTGTTCTTTAATCTGAGAACACTTGTTTCCTCGTGGACAAACATTAACAACACGTGTCTAATCTTCGTGTAACTCATGTATTAATAATTTATGATAAAGAAATAAAAGATTAGGATAGAGATATTCAACATTAACACTTTTCATGATTAACCATTTAATATGGTTGTTTGTTTGTAGTAAAGCACAAAATAACACAATAGGCTATATGTGCTGTGCCCACCTCGTGTATCAAACCCCCATTTCAAGCGTTATAAGTCCACAAAATTACCGCTGTGTCATTGGTGGGGGAGGGCGTCTAACTTTTACACACCAAGTAAAGATATTGAAACTAAGAAGACAAACCTTTGATGTATATATTTTATTCTATACATATTTCTACATTACAGAAATCGGAGCTTTTTTATTTTATTTTATTTTTCATGTTTTTACATGAAATTTTACAAGAGTTAAAATAATAAAAGATGACTAAAAACTTGAAAATAACAATTCAAAATATTATAACATAAGGCTGACATTTTGCTAAAGGTATCCCGGTGGGTCAGTGGTAAGTTTACGGACTTAAAGCGCTGCAATTCGGGGTTCGATTCCCGGCGATAGACACAGCATAGAGCCGAGTTTGACTGTTCTAAAACAAATAAACTTTCCTAAAGTTCAAATGGCTGGATTTAAAGAAACTTATTATTCAGCACAAAACTTGTATGTTTTATGGAGTGGCGTGTTCAAAAAAACAACCCAACAATTGATTTTAATATCACTGTTTGTAAACTGAAGAGAGTTGGTCATTATTTCTCGAGTTCTTATTCGTGCTGTTAAAGATAAATGTAGTTAATGGTCAAGCAGTCATTGATCCCTACACAATCCTGTCATCACGCTGGACCTTCGGACAACTGATAATAATTTCTGTTTACCAGTTGTCGACTTTGAAGCTGTCTAAATAGCTGTTCAAGTTTAGTTGTTGTTGTTGTTGATACACGAGAAGCATGTAAGAAATCAAACCCCGCGATGGAAGAAATCTGGTCTTAAAAAATGTAACTGAACGAAATCTGATAGTAGATGAGAGAAGAAAAGTTCATAACAGCTGAAAATCACAGTCTGAACCTAGTATGGAGATAGGGTGTTTGATAAAGTTTGGGACTTATAAAGATATACAAACATTATATGCAGAGTCCTTAAAATGTATTAATAAATAAAGTGTTAGTCTTGAAAAAGATTGACGAAAATGTTTTTAAAAAATATATTTGATCCGTACTTATTCAGTTGTGCACCAAGTTTTCACACCCTGTGGATTGAACTCTCTACACTGGTTCGTTTATGCTAAGTGTATGGGGGTTGAACAAACAAAACAAAAAATAGCAACAAGGACAGTGTAACTTCTATCCAATCACGGATAAAGATACGTGCTATTAGTCACTAACACGCACGTGATAACACCATACTTGTACAGATGTGACCTCAGCTTATCTGTCTCTAATTCCTACAACACATCTTGGTCCTTACAAAAGCGCGTGTGATTCAAGACTTCAAAACAACTAATATGGTTTCTATTCCAATTGTCGACATTGAAGCTGTAGGTAAGTCTGGAAATTATATTGAATATAAAATGAGCTTTATGTATCAATATCAGAACGTAAAGAATTTAAACGTTCGGAGAAACATATTTTTTGATGAAATATCAAGAGCCTGGTTAAGAAGAAAATAAAATCTAGGCGGCGCAACAGGATAAGAATCGTTAAAGTCATAAATAATATTCAATGTTAAACTGGTACACAATTAAAAACATTTTATTTGGGCCTATCTATGGCCTGAGGATGACGTTGTAACGTCGAAACATGTAGAGTCGTCAACTTTTTGAAGGCCATAGATAGGCCTAAATGAAATGATTTTAATTGTATACCAGTTTAACGTTAAATATTATTTATGATTTTAATTTTATACACAAGTGCCAAAATACTATAATTACTTGTCCTTATGTTGGTACTGCAGATTGTGAACTTTCTTTTGTGTACGTGTATAAATGTATATATAAACATGCATGTGCGTAAGGTAATATAAGTGTGTTACGTAGTGTTAGCATTTATTCGTGTACGAATGTGAATATGCAGAAAGCATAATTGTTAAACAATTAAGAATTGTGCTCAAAATATTGCAATGTTTACATTTACTAAACAATGTAAATATTATCTTAACCACTTTGGGAGAGAAACACTGTGCATGTACTTCATGAGAAATATGTTTGGTTGATATCTCTTAAACGAAGTATTCGTAAGTCTGATATTTTACAGAAGACGAAGGTTGCTTTTGATATACAAAGGAAGAAACATGGTGTACCAACTGTTTTCAGTGGTAGTAGTGAAGGAATTTGTTAAATTAAACATAATCGAAATATTTTTTTGATTTTTTTACATTACCTTGACTCGTTGATTACTGGCTTATTTAAGAACGAAAAAAAACCCAACAAAAAACGATTGTGCGTCTAGTGTTTTTCATTAGTTATGATTTAGAATAAGTTTAGTTTGTACAATTGGAATATATATCCAATCTTTGCAGATAGAACTGAATATTTTCTTGACATTTGTTATGTTCAAGTTTAACTTGTTTACACCTTTGGAACAGACTGTTGCAATGTGACAGTGAATTTAGAAATAAACCATTGACGTTATTTTGGGTTATTAAAGTTACATATAACTTACAACAAAATCAAGTTAATGAGGAAATACAATCCTAGTAAATTGTCTACAGAGTCAGGAATAGTATTATCTATTGTTTGTGAAATTGTTGACTGCAGCTCAACAACAGATAAAATCAACTTTTTGCTTGGAGTTATTCATCCTCCATTATATAGTGGAATCAGGTCTTTGCTGCATGAAGTTTTATTGCGATATCAGACATGCAAGAAGCGGGCCACCTGCAGAATAGTGGTTTCATGTGCTGGTTTAGGAACAGTTTTAGTGCGATATCAGACATGAGGTGCGGCCATGACGTCATAGTTTGACAAAGTGTCACCAGAGGGCGCAAATTATCCAAAGGATTCCGCCACAGCGGGGAAAGGGGGGATGATGTCATCAGATGGCACCGTATGCGCACGCGCGTGTGGTCGTCACTGAAGATGACGAGATCATAATTCCAAGTTATGCCACCAGAGGGCGTGTCGTTACGGACGCGTTGCTAAGACGCCATCATCGGCGGCCATCATGGATGATTACGTAGTAGTACCACAAAGTATAGAATGTGTTTCTAGGCCACCATGACAGGCGTCCATGACTCATGCAACACATGTCTCAGCAAGAACATAATTAATCATTATTTAATTAAAAAGTCCTAAAAAGGATGCTTAACACTAATTAATTAAATCAATTATAATTAATTCATTTATAATTAAATCTTCCTTAAAAGGACGCTCAACACTAATTAATTAATTAATCCTAAAAAAGACAGTGAATGCTGATTCATTAATTAATAATTAAATCATCCTACCACATAGTAGAGAACGTTTATAGGCAGCCATGACTCGTTCTATACATGTCTCATCATCTCTATAATTAATAATTAATTAATTCGTCATAAAAAGGATGCTTAACACTAATTCCTTAAAACAATTATAATTAAATCAAGTCCTAAAAAGAAAATTACATTTCCTTATCATTTAATTAGTCCTACAAGGATAATACAATATTTGAAACTTACTCAATCAAGTGATTAAAGATTTTCAGTATTAATTTATCAATTAATTACATTTCCTGTCCTCAAAGTACTATAAGGACGCATTGTTAGGCCGCCATGACAGGCGGCAATGACTCATACAATATATGTCGATAATTAATCATTAATTAATTAAATCGTTCCTAAAAAGGACGCTTAACTCTAATTCATGAAATCAATTATAATTAATTCATTAAATCGTTTATAATTAATTGGTCCTTAAAAGGGCACTTAACACTAATTAATTAATTCGTCCTAAAAAGGACGTTTAACACTAATTTATATTTAATTCATTAAATCATTTATAATTAAATCAAGTCCTGAAAAAGGACGCTTAACACTAATTCATTTATAATTAATTCGTCCTAAAAATGACATTACATTTCATTATCATTAATTAATCTTACAAGGACAATATGATAATTAAAACCTCCTCAATAAAGTGATTAAAGATTTTCAGTACTAAATTATTACATTTCCTGTCCTAAAAAGATTATATCTTACTCAATCTGACGCATTCAATACATGACTATATGTTTAAATTGCCCTAAAATATCGCAATATCATACAATAATTAAAACTTATACTTTATACAACAATTTACAACATCAATAAAACGTTTATTATGCAATAACACTTTTACTAATTTGTGACAAAATAACTTACACATGTTACTTTATCTCACGTTTTACAAAGGCGGACTTTCACATATACTTAATTACCTTTGTTACCATAGGATCTTAACAAATATACTGTAACAGTACTTCTACAAGTTAACGTCCAGATTTAATTATGTTAAAATTCATTATCTTTAATAAAAATAATAAATGACTGACTTACTGTGTCCGTCCATTTTATAAATAACCATTGATCACCTCCAAACACACGCAAATTTTGGAATACATAACTTCTTTCAATGTTCTATAGGACACTTAATGTTTCATGAATCATAGATAACCAATAATCGCCTTACAACTAAATATAATAAATGAACGGCATACTGATTACTATTATCTAAAATACCAAAATTTCAAACTGTCTATCACGAAACACACACACATTTCTAAATGTCGTTTCTATTATACTTCACAAGACTAACGAACTGATATCTATTTAACATTACTTCACACATAAGAAAGGATTGTGACAGCACGTTATCAAATGTCAAGCTTTCTTCTACACCACCTGCCTCCCAGTGTCACAGCGGTCTGTCTGCGGACTTACAACGCTAGAAACCGGGTTTCGATACTCGTGGTGGGCAGAGCACAGATAGCCTATTGTGTAGCTTTGTGCATAAATACAAACAAACAAACAATCTACAACACCTTAGAGATATTGACATTGTTACGTATTGGAATTTCAAATGGTCTGAAATCGAGTTAATTGATAAATTTAAATTTAGTAGTTAAATCGTACTTTGGATTTAGTATTTAAATAAATGCCGATATATAGTCAGTTTGAAATATTTGCCTACAAGATTGATATACAAAGTTTTCTTTTTGAACACAAATACGTTCTAATATGCATACAACAGTATACAATTATCAATAACAATTATTACAAATAGTTACAATGATTTAGAAACAAAAGTTTCACAAACTTACAAACAATATAAAATGTTATTTATAGTTTGGAACTCCCTTGATATCTTATCGAGGATTTACGATGAGCGAGTTAATTACGAGTTGATGTAGGTACGATTCACTGGGAAGCTAGCTAGCTTTGTCCTCTACCACACACGCTGAGCTCTCCAAGATGAATTTATATGTTTTCATAAAAATACTAATGTCCGATAAGAATCCACTGAAGTTAAACGAATTGTAATGTTCGAAATTTATAAATACTCCTGGTCAAATATATTATGTTTTCCGATTGATAAGCGTTATAAAAATCACAGTTATAGCTTTCAAAGTTTGATAGCATACTGATTATAGTGAACTACTAATAGACACTCTCCTTTTGGCGCGTCGCGTTGGTTGTAGTTATAGGCGTGGGAAAGTTTTCTAGAAAATTCAGATTATGTAACAATACTAGTTAAAGCATTTATGTACACACATATGTTGTTGATTCTTACTCTTGAGAATCTTCTACAACTTTGGAGAATAGGCGGGAGTTTTGCAATACATATTTGACAGTATAAGCTATGTATGTTTCTAAATATAAATTTAATCTAAACAAACGTTGATATTAAAATAAATACATAACAACAAATTCGTTACATCACCAACAGTTT